>NC_133620.1:48422428-48722428 GCF_048593235.1 Sminthopsis crassicaudata
TCTGGTCCTCTCTAGATTCTCTGATGGCAGGATTTACCCTTAAATATGACTCAATAAATGAGGCAGGAAGCACATTTTCAACACGGGTCATTTCTACATTAAAAGTAAACTTCCTTGGAAACAGAGCTGAAATCTGATCATTTCAAGAATTTCTAGAGTACGCTAGGGTTGGCAAAATGCTATCCATGTATTTATCTCTTTGGGTCCTGGGCATTAGGTACTATTATTAGTCCCATTTTACAGTTGAGGAAACTGAACCTGAGAGAGATAAAATCTGTTTCCTCGTTTGAAAAATGAGGATAATAGCACTGACCTGTCAGAGTTGAGATCAAATGACAGAATAGTTCACTTTGCAAACCTATAAGTGCTACAAAAAATTTTATTATTAAGTGACTCGCCTGAACTATTATTCATAACATATCTAATGTCACATAGCCAGTTAGTGTCTAAGTGAGTTCTTGAACCCAAGTTTATCACTGCTGATTCCAAGTTTATCACTCTATGTACTGTATTACCTAGCTGAGTCTGGATAAATAATTTCTCTCTTTTTAGTCTTGGATTTTTTCAATAAAGATCGGCCCATTTTGAGCTTTTGGTAAAATACATTCATCCCTTTTTGGCTATAGTATGTAGCCATATATTCCACAAATGCTGGCAATACTCCTGAATAAAAGATCTATCCAATAGTAATTCCTATATGATAAATGGCATAAATGACTTCATAAAAATCATAAAGAGCCAGCATTTTTCTATTTGGTATAATCCATATTTCAGGGGTGCTATTTTTATTGACATCTTCTCATCTCATCATATCTAGAATGGAAGTCAGTCTCTTCTGATAAACCCCATTTATCTCTGTATGTGATGTTATTGGAACAAGCACATTTATATATTGGACTTTCTAAACATTCACTCGAGATAGCAATTCAGATATCCTGGGGATGGATACTTTCATTGGGCAACAAAAGCTCCCTCGGGGTATTATCATTTACACTATTCTTTCCTGTCCTCTGCAGTTACTTTGACTTCTCCTGAACAAGGATCACAACTAAATTCCTTCCAATATCTCAGGACAATGCAATTGTTCATTAGTAGGGGTAGCACACTATACATATGTATATAGGCATACATGCAAGCTATTGTAAGGAATTAAACATAGATGTAGTTGTTGAGGCAGATTAAAAAAAATACAAGATGATCAGGAATAACAATATATAAGGATAATATGTATATAGTTATTTTCAAATCTATTTCAAACTGTTATATAAAAGTGAGCTCTTATGATTAAGGTTGAGGGGGGAGGTTGGATTAGATCAGAAGTGGCAGAGATAATGATACATAAAAACATCACTCCTTAATGCAGTAGAATCAGATTAAAATATTTAATAAAATAAATTAAAATGTAATAGAACATAGACAGTGTTAATGCATGATTTTCTAAATTAATATGGAGCTAAAAGGAATCTTTATGAATGTTTAGTGCCCCTCATTTCTATTTGAATATAGCAGTGAATTAGATGACTTATAAATTCCTTTCAGCTCTATGATCCTATCATATTGCTATTATGGTCTTTGAGAGCTCAATAAAAACCTCCAGAGAATGGGTGTCTTGCCCAAGGTCACAAAATCTGGGAAAGTCACTTAATCCCTAAAAGCTCTAGACAGATCTCTAAGAGGACTAGTTTCAAAGAAGTTTTTAACCCAATTGTCAGTGAGAGTTCCTCACCAGAGAGCTTCTTAGGCCAATGAAGTCATAAGTCTAAATACTATATTATTGTTGACAACAAAATGAAATACAGAAAAGATTGTATTTGTAATACAAAATGTAACATATATATATATATATATATATATATATATATATATATATATATATATATATATATATATATATATATATATGTGTGTGTGTGTGTGTGTGTGTATATATATATATATATATATATATCATTTATTTTTTAAGATTGGGTTTATTTTTCACAGTTTGGAAGTATAGTAACTAATGATGAGATAATCTCATTACTAATCGGCATAGGAGCCATTACTTGGACTGATTTGCCCTTCCTTAAGCAATCAGTCTGATAGCACCTATTCCCACTGGAATTACCATTTTAGTGACATACTCTAAGCCTATTGTAAACACCTTGGTGCAGACATCTGATCAATATAGCCCTCTGTACTTGGTGTAGACACCTCATCAGCAAAGCCCTCTGTAGCTCAAAACTCAAGAGATCTGCCAGCCTCAACCTCCCTAATAACAGGGACCAAAAGCATTTCTAAGCACTTCTTTTCAATGAATAAAAATCTATTTTCTCTCCCTCACACCTTCACTTCTCCCTTTGAACAAACAAAAGAAAATCTTTTAAGCAAATAATCCTAGTTAAATAAATAAATAAATTCTCACATCCTATATCTCTCTTCATCAAAGATCATCAACAGGTTTTTAGAGCTACAGGCCATGCTTATTCTCTGTGATTTAAGACAGGAACTTAGTGTTCCAAGTTGGCCTATTAGACTGATCATTTTTATGATTAGAGGACTTTGGGGAAGACAAGAGAAGACTCCAAATAATCATAAAAACCCCAAAATGACCTCCATGTTCAAAAGAAAAAAGCTTTTTTTCTCAGAAACCACATTATCACACCAACCTCCTTTGCACAGCCCAGAGAAAGAAATCTTTTATTATACATCTGTGATGGGCTTAGTTGAAAACTCTAGGAATGGTAATTAAAAAAAAAAAAAACTGGAGCATGACATGGCATATTTATAATACTGAGTCACTACTATCCCTTTCTTAATGACAGTAAAAACTTAGATCTTGTTCATTGTTGTTGTTGTTGTTATTGTTCAGCTCAATAATCCCACTTGGGATTTTCTGGGCAAAGATAATTATCTGCAAATTTTAAAGGGCTTATTGGATACCAGCATTAAAATGCATCTAAAGATAAGCTCAAGGTTAAGTGTTGTTCACATCCTTCCATTGGACACAGCCTTTCAAATGGCATAATCAGTATTTGTAACCTACATGGCTTGTTCTATTTTTAGCATTATAAAAGAAATTATTGATTTTATCAGAGTTAATTCACACTTATTACAAACTTGACTTGAAAATTAGCTAAGAGTTAAAAAAAAAAAAAAAAAAGGCCACGTGGATCTGCACTTAATTTTGAGACAAAATATTTCAAATCCAAATATCCTGCAGTCACTCAGGAAATTGAGGTTGTCTTCATCAGGTAGGCTTGTTTCCATGAAGATATATATATATATATATACATATATATATATATATATATGTATATATATATATATATATATATATATATATGTATGTATATATATATATATATATTCACAGTTGGAAACATTATATATATATATGTATATATATGTATGTATATATATATATATATATATATATATATATATATATATATATATATATATATATATATATATGAGACAGCAGAGACAGCAGTAAAAAGAAAGGCAACTGTAAAGCAAGGAAGATATGAGTTCAAGTACCACTTCTAAGACATTTTGTCTATATGACAGACCCTGGATTAACATTCTCAATTCTACCAAAGCAAATCTCCAGGTTGCAATAAAGACATTTGTCCTATATTAATAGAGGGAATTTGTCCAAAAATTCCCTTTTCAACTAAATTACATGTCCATTACTATCATCTATAATATACATTTCAAGGAATTTTTTAAATCTCCTGAGTGTCTTATATGTGCCCTTCATTGAGCTAGGTTCTATTGCTTGGTTGGGTCCTTCATTCTCAAAAAGAACCAAAATGGTATCATGTAACTCAATATTTCTGACTGTGGCTGAAGAGACTAATATGGCTTGCGATACTCTGCCACAGGTAGGATACACATAGTCCCTATGAATATTTGGGGTGCATTCTCTTAACTTTTCACATCTTGTTTTTCTTCTGAGCTGCTTCAATTCTGCTTTTCTCATATAACACAGCAGCTGCTTCTCCGATAAAGGCATACCATGCCCGGTGATCCTGTGCCAGTGTCTCCTATGCCATGCAATCAATTCTAAAGTTCTTAAGGGAGACCTTCTGAGTGTTCCTGTACAATTTTTTCTGACTACTACATGAGCACTTGCCCTGTGCAAGCTCCCTATAAAGTAGAGTTTGAATACTTTGCAGTTTAGTTCAAGAAAGGATTTCAGTGTCTGTTATCTTACCCCTCTAGGTGATCTTCAGAGTCTTCCTAAGACATCTGTCAGAAGACAAATGTTGGAAGATAAATGGAAGTGATTCTATTTCCTGGTGCAGTGCTGGTATACTGTCCAGATTTCACAGGCATACAACAATGAGATCAGCACAAGAGCTCTGTAGACCTTCAGCTTGGTAGTCAATCTAATACCTCTCCTCTCCCACATTTTCCTTCGGAGCTTCCCAAACACTGAGCTAACTGGCAATACATGTGTCAATCTCATTATCAGTGTGGACATCCCTGGGAAGTATACTGCCAAAGTAAATGAACTTAATCATAGCATTCAAAACTTTTCTATTTGCTGTCACTGATGGTTGCACATATAGATGATGTGGTGCTGGCTAATGAAGTACCTGTGGTTTTTTAAAGTTAATTGTTAGGCCAAATAAGCTCAAGCAGCTTAGAATCAATCCATCATTTGTTGCATCTCAGTTTCAGAGATCAGCTACATCCTGCAGGACATATAAGGATGTCCTTTAAGGGTAGAAAGAGATGATCAAGAGAGAAATTGACTTTATTACAAGTTGATATTATAAGATCTCATGAGATGATGATCATCCCCAAATGAGTGGTACAGGTGATAACTGTCATGAGATTTCTGGAGAGGAAATTACTTCTGACTAGAGTAGACTTGAAAGATTTTATGGAAGAAGTAGAATGTAGGCTATACCTAAAATCAGAGAATCTTTTTTTTTTCTGCCAAGAGCCATTTGAATATTTATAACATCATTCACAGGCCATACAAAATTATCAATTTAAAAATTCAAGCAATAGGAAGTTGTTGTACCTAACTTTCAGCTCATCATTACCTTTGGTTGTGTTGGCAGAATCAGACAAAATTATTTCACAGGCCTTATACAGCCCATGGGCTGGGTGTTCCCTGTCCCTGTCTGAAATGATCACTGGAGAAAAGCCATTGGGATTAGACAATTCAAAATATTCAGACATTGTTGACAGTCTAGGAACTAGAAGCTGAGCATAAGGGGAGAGAGCAGATTTTAAAAGAAGGTGCTATAGTCCTTTTCAGTTCTATGATTCCATTTGCTGCAAGACACATAAAATCCTAGCAAATTATCCATTCTAAAATATTCAGGAAGTACAGGTGTGATATTCAGGACAGGTGTCATCTAATCAACAAGCAGTTATTAATAACTTATATTCCAGGGGACTCAACAGAAAAGCAATTCCTTTCTCAAGGACCCTACATTCTAATAGAGGGAACAACACATACAAAGAAAGCTATATTCAAAATGCAAATAGAGTAAGTATAAATTGACCTTTAGAGCAGGCACTGATAGCTACTGACCAGGAATAGCCTCCTGCAGAAGACAGTGCTCAAGCTGATTTTGAAGGAAACCAAGGATTATAAAGGCAAAGAAACAGAGCCAAAGACTTCTAGGCACTGGAGAAAGCAGTGTAAAGTCACAGAGGAGAAAAAGTAACATGGGTAAGTAAACCAGATCAGCTTACCAAAACTTTACTATTCAAGACTCAACTGAAATAACCAACAAAAAGAAAACAAAGCAGGTTTTAGCAGTTGTCTTCAAATACTTTAGGAATGTTAATTTTAAAAATCTGAAACCTATTCTGAGTAGCAGCAGAAAACAGAACTGATTCCAATAGATCAAAACTATATATTTCCTAGGGAGAAATATTTTTATTTAAAATGACAGAGATGTAAGGTGCATATATCCCATGCTGAACCTGGAATCAGGAATCTTCTTTCAGAAACTTGTTAGCTATGTGATTCTGGACAAGTCATTTAACCACTTTAGTTTCTTCATCTGTAAAAAGTCAAGATAATAATAGCACCTATCCTCAAAATTGTTTGGAAGAGAAAATAATATTTCTAAAGGGTTTTGCAAACCTTAAAACACTATGTAAATTCCACCTATTACTATAACAATAATTATTATTATTTGTTAATAGAGTTATCAAAAAAAAAAAAAAAAAAAAGCAATGAATTCCCTCAGGAGGTAGTGAGTTCTCTATCATTATAAGTAGATAAGCAGAGGCTGGATGACCTTTCCAAGATCTCATAAAGAAGATCCTTTCAAAGACTAGATGTTTGAACAAATTGTACTAGTCGACCTCTAGATCCCCTTCCAACACTATAGTTCTATGATTAAATATTAAAGAATTGAGTTAAAAGTCATTTCCATTCTGGATAGACCCAGATTTGTCTTGTGGTGAACATAAATGATCTTATAATTATATATATCTTTATGTTTGGTTTTTGACCTGGGGGGAGGCAAGATGATGCCTGATATGATCTCAACATTTGACTTTTAAATAAATTTTAAACAGATGAAATAGAGTCTCTTATTTTCTCAGGACCTGGTTCTAATTCACTGTACACCTTCTTTTGTGGCATGCTGAGACTCTGTTGATTTCAAAGGGACGCCTGCATGCTGATGAGAATTTAGACCACATTGCACAGTGCAGAACTGAACTCCTCATCCATCTTACCCAACAGGGGAAGGTTTCATTCAGCATAGTTGAGAAAAGAAAACACTAACAAATATTATAGAAACCAAAGGAACAGCAGGTAAAGAAATTAGTCATGCTTTCTCTAGAGTATAACTTTGTATGCTTCCAAAATACTGCCAAAAATACTGAGTGATTTAACACAAGCTGAAATCCCAGCTTATTTTTAAATATGTATTTCTGAGGTTTCTATTTTTTAAATGTCCCTGTGTTTTCTTGACCCCATAGACCCGATTCCAGCTTCCTTACACATTTGCAAGGGGTAACATTTTTTAAATGCCATATCCACATAAGTCTTATTGATGTTAATAGGGACCACACAGCAATCTCCCACCACCACTGCTCACCAGTCCTTTCTTTGAAAAGGAACATGGTAATTACAAGTCACATTTTTATCTACCCCTGCTGTACTATGTGAGAGACTTCTCTCTATAATTCAGTTTGATTTACCTTTATTGATTACTATTCATAAAATAGTCTGATTGAAATACTTTAGACTTTGGGGAAAGGGATCTTAAGTAAATCTCAAGCAAGGGAAGATAAATCCAATCTAACTGTTTGTGTGTAAAAGAGAAGGAAGGAAGGAAGGAAGGAAGGAAGGAAGGAAGGAAGGAAGGAAGGAAGGAAGGAAGGAAGGAAGGAAGGAAGGAAGGAAGGAAGGAAGGAAGGAAGGAAGGAAGGAAGGAAGGAAGGAAGGAAGGAAGGAAGGAAGGAAGGAAGGAAGGAAGGAAGGAAGGAAGGAAGGAAGGAAGGAAGGAAGGCTTTAATACTGGCAAAAAAAATTTTCACTATCCTCAAAGTCCATTGGAAAGGTGACTGACATAAACTACAATGTCATCTCCCTTAATGTTATAAAAACTGGCATTCCATAAATAGAAAAGTAGGAAAATAATTCAGAGCTTGACTAGTTGAAATGAACATTCATAGCTTCATGATTCTGGCCCTGTAATGTAACAGTTTAGTCCATGCTTACACAGACACATGAGAAAAAAGTGGTGAGCAAATTATCTGCTGAATTTCAATAAGATATGGCCAGGCTGGATGGTGTCAATAAAATTCAGATGGAAACAAATAATAAAATGACAGCTGAATTTAAAACAAAATCTACTTGTGTGTTCCTCAATTTTTCTAAGTCTAGGCAATCTATGCATTTTACTGAGTTTATATAGTCTGGGTTTGCACCAAATTAAAATAATGAATCAATTCCATCCATTCAAACCAGTTATAGACTAACAGAATGTTAAAGCTGAAAGAAATACTAGAACTAATTGACTTCAACTCCTTTTTTGCAGATAAGTGATTAAGTGAAACTCAGAAGTCCAGTAATTTGCTAAGGATCATAAATCAAGAAAGTATCAGCCTCAATTTAATTTATTTTAGCAGTAATTCATTTAATATTCATTTTTTGCAAAGAATTGTACTAAGCTCTGTGGACAAAAAGACAAAATGAAATAGTCTTGGCTCTCAAGGAGCTTACAATCAGTAGAAGACTCAAAATCTCAGCCTAATTCTCTCTTTTCTCATCCATGCTCTCTACCCATTGAATCTTCTAATAATAATACTAATAGATGTCATTTAAAAACCTCTTTAAACTTCTCAAAACATTTTACTTGCTTTGATATTTCTGTCAATCTATGATCTCAACAATATGAACATTTCTTCTAACAATGGAGACCATAAATCAGCCGTTCCCACAGACTCTAAGCAACTCTCCTCCTTATCGATCCATAAATCTACAATAGAGTATTTATCCAACAAGCCAGGGGCCTAGTCCACCCTTGCAATTCATGATGTAGTCATAATTTCCCTGATGACATCTTTTCTTCTATTTCCCTTGCCTAATTTTTAATTGGTAACAAGTTGCAGTATTCTCAGCCCCTGTGATTCCCCATTGTGTGCCCATTTGAGATCCTAAGACCTCTCATTTGTATCTCACAATAATTTTATGAGGCAGGTAGTATAGGTATTATTATTTCCATTTATTATTGGCTTACCCATGGTTGAGCAACTAACAAATATCAGAGATGTAATTCAAACATTGACCAAGGCGACCATCATTCTTCTATTCACTCAAATTTATAACCCTAATCATCCTCTACTCTTACTTACCTTCCATATCCAATCAATTCCCAAAGCTTGCTGATTCCACCTTCTCAGTATCTCCTGTATCTAATCCCTACTTTTCACTTACACCTCACCAACCCTTCTTCATGTTCTCTTCACTTCATTAAACACTGCTAGGAAGAATAATTATTAGGATCCTAGACCCAAAATCAAGTAGACCTGGGTTTGAATTCTGCCTGTAATATTTCACTAGTTATGCAGTATGAAATTATAGGGTAAATCATTTAACTTCTCTTTGCCTCAATTTCTGTACAATAAGGATAATAATGTATATATTTCTCAGAGTTATCATGAGGATACAATGAGATATTTGTAAAATACCTGACAAAAATAGGTGCTTAATAAATACTTATTTTCTTCCTTCCCCTGGACTATAGTAATAGCCTTCTAATAAGTCTCTAAATTAACCTTAAATCTATCATTCTTTCAAGTTTCCTTCTGGTTTGCCTATGACACTATCAAGGGCACCTTGCTTTGACATATTTTGAATATATCCATACATGTTTACAAGATTTTACTGTAACTTTGAAGAAATTATAAAACTTCATAATACAATCTGAATCTTAAATAAATCTAAATTCTAAATGGCCTTTCCTAATCCTCCCTCCCCAAGCTGTTAATGCAGTTTACCATCTTGAAATCACTTTATATTTACCTTTGTTCAGACTTAATGTTTACTTATCTATGCACATTATTTATCATCTCAGGCAGAGTCCCCATTTGTCAAGTGAAGGGATTTTATTTTTTGTTCATTTAATTTATTTTTGCTTCTTGTTTTTCTTTATGTTCCCAGTCAGGAAAACTGTAAATCAAGTACCATTTCTGATACATATTGATTGTATGACCCTGGGCAAGTCATATTACTGAGTAGCATAGGCAGCTCTCTAAATGTTTGGCACAGTCTCTGGCATATAGTTACCATAATATAAATCTCATTTATTATTATTAATATTACTATTATTATTCAAAGAGTATAAATTTCCAAGCAGTATCAGTTTGAATTAGAAAGGGTGTTATCTTACAAAGAATTCCTTAATCTAATGAAATCACAGATCTAAAAAAAGAAAAAAATTCCCTAATACCTAGCATAGGGTAAAAGGCTAGATCTGGGATTTGGTTGAAATAGGGAACTCACTGGAGGGACAGCTCTCTCTGCCACTGCAGACCAGCTCAGTATCTATAACCTACTGTCTTAGAGACCACCTAGTTACTGAGAAACCAAATGACTTGATCACAGTCATACAAGCAATATGTTTCAGAAGCAGGACCCAAACCCAACCCTTCTTGACTTAGTGACCACCTCTTAATCCATTACACTATGCCATGCAAGGCCCTTAAAAATTACTTGCTGAATTGAACTACACTAGTCAATATGTAGCATTTGAGACAGAAGTAGGGAGCTATCATTCCTGGACCTCAACACGATAAATAGTCCCATTAGTGCTTATAAAAGAATGCTAAAGAAAACAAATCTGGGAAATGTAATCAGTTTAAACAAACATGCTTAGAGTCATAGTAGAAAGAATATAATAGTGAGAGTATCAAGGCAATAGCAGCAAAAAGAGAAGAATATAACAAAAGCAGAGAAGTTAGGGAGGAGATCTTGAATGTTATTAATAACAAAAAACAAAAAAGCACAATCACTAAGGTAAATAAATCACTAAGGTAAATACCTACTTTTCTATCTACATAAAATTTTTATGAGAATTACCTACACAAGTATTGAGGGCATCTTATGAGAGATTATTAGTAAGAAAAAGTCAGACTTTTGCAAAAGGTACTCCATAGCAAATCATATCTTGATCATCACACAATTAAATAAAAAAACCTCACTATGCATATCAAGTTGTTGAGCATAAAAAACCATTTAATTCAATTCCATATTGTGAAACAGCAACTTATAGGCTCTTTTTGAATAAGGTGTGTCTATCAAATTAACAACAAAGATAAACTTATAATTATAATAATAAAATTATAATAAATTTTATTGTTTTTCAGTCATGTCTGACTCTTGTGATCCCATTTGGGGTTTTCCGACAAAGATTCTATAATGGTTTGCCATTTCCTTCTCCAGCTCATTTTACAAATGAGGAAATTAAGGCAAACAGGATTAAGTGATCTGTCCAAAATCACACAACTAGGAAGTATCTGAGGTCACATTTGAACCCAGTCCCCTTGCCTCCAGGGCTGGCTCTCTAGCATTTGTGCTACCTAGCTACCCTATATGATTATAAATATCAGATAAGGAATAAAACATGATCAACCAAAGTATTTATTTGCCACTGAAACAGTGGAGATACAGTACAGAGTCCAAGGTCAAGGTGATTCCCTCTAGATGGTAAAAGCCATCCAGATGCTCCTGTTATGCAGCGTTAAGCCCCAGAATATTTCAGAACTTCCTGGATGATGCCTATA
The DNA here is from genome assembly GCF_048593235.1 of Sminthopsis crassicaudata. NCBI lineage: Eukaryota > Metazoa > Chordata > Mammalia > Dasyuromorphia > Dasyuridae > Sminthopsis > Sminthopsis crassicaudata. The sequence continues at coordinate 48,433,688 of NC_133620.1, forward strand.
ATCATGCAAAAGAGTTTGGCCACACAGGAAAAACCAAATGAGTGAAGACCTTCTAGTATCACAGATTCATTTAGGCAATTAGACAACCTATCAAGTTCATTCAGACATTAGAAATGGACAAGTTGGACCCAGAATTAAACAGGACAAAATGTGGGAGCTAGATTCCCAATGGGAAATTGCAAAACCCTTTACATGTTGTCTTCTCCAGTTAGGATATAAGCCCTCTGAGGGCACGGCCTGTCTTGATTTTTGCTTAGTGAAGTAATTCTTTGTTGACTTGACTTTCAATAATTTCATACTTCTTCCAATAACCAAGGATATTCTTTTTTAAAAAATACTGACAGACTATCAGTGATATCAAAAATACTTTGGAAGCAGGGATTGTTTCTTTCATTAAATTGATCCCCAGCACTAGTGCATAACACTACTAACAGCATTCCTAAAGCACAGATTTGACCATCCTATTCAATATACTTCCTAATTTATAAGAGCTGTTTATAAAATCTACTCCTACTCAATAGCTTCTTAATATCTCTAGGATCAAATATTAAATCTACTGTGTAGCATTTAAAGCCATCACAACCTAACCCCTTCTTATTTTTCAAGCCCTTTTTTTTAATTTACTCCCTTCCAAAAGGGACCTGTATGTCCCATAATGTTTGTGGTAGCCCTTTTTGTAGTGGCTAGAAACTGGAAATTGAATAGAGCTCATCAGTTGGAGAATGGCTGGATAAATTGTGGTATATGAATATTATGGAATATTATTTTGTAAGAAATGACCAGCAGGATGAATACAGAGAGGCTTGGAGAGACTTACATCAACTGATACTAAGTGAAATGAGCAGAACCAGGAGATCATTATACACTTCAACAATAATACTGTATGAGGATATATTCTGATGGAAGTGGATATCTTCGACAAAGAGAAGATCTAATTCAGTTCCAATTGATCAGTGATGGACAAAACCAGCTACACCCAGAGAAGGAACACTGGGAAATAAATGTGGATCACTTGCATTTTTGTTTTTCTTCCCAGGTTATTTTTAACCTTCCTGAATCCAATTTTTCTCATGCAAAAGGAAAACTATACAGATGTGTACACATATATTGTATTTAAGATATATTTTAATATGTTTAACATGTATGAGACTGCCTACCATCTAGGGAAGGGGAAGGAGGGAGGGAAGGGAAAAGTTGGAACAGAAGTGATTTCAAGTTACAATATTGAAAACTTACCCATGCATATGTTCTGTCAATAAAAAGCTATAATAAAAAAAATTACTTCCTTTCACATAATGTACCATCCAGCTATAGTGATTTGTTCACTATTCTTTAAATATTCCATCTCTCATCTCTGCTTTTATATGAGTTCTTCCCAATGTTGGAATGCCCTCTCTCCTCACCTCTGACTCCTAGTATCCCTGGCTCCTTTTAAGACTCAATTCAAATCCCCCCTTTTACAGGAGCTTTTCTCATCCCTCCTACTCCACTACTGTGTTGCCCTTATATATTGTTAATATCTCATATGTACCTAATTATTCACATGTTGTCTCCCCCATTAGAATGTAAGATCATGAGGGATTTTTTTTAAATTCCTGGCACTTAGTACACTGTCTGGAATATAACAAGTGCTTAATGAATGTTTGTGATTAACTGACAGTTACACATGGATGGGTTATGATCTGCCCCGCTAGAGGCAACATCATTGATGAGATAACAAATCTATTATGTATAAGGGGAAGGTTGAAACTACTATGTACATAAATCAACTTTTTAAATGTCCATTAATTTTCATCATTTGGATTGACTGTACTAGTAATACCATGTTATCACCATGTGTATAGAGCCCTCTATTATTTTGTTTGATTGTATATGAGATAATATTTTTTAAATGCTTAGCGTAGTACCCGACATATGCTAAGTTTTTAATAAACGTTCATTTCCTTCCAAGAAGGGCTGAAATATGGCAACCTAGGCCGAGAATGATCACTGAAAAATCATTGAGATTAGTCCAAACAATGACCCAAAAAAATATCAATTAGGAGAAAAACAATAGTCTGGCTGGTCATTGGGGATTATGAGCCCCTTTAATAAGGCTATGAGAGTCTTCCTTTCTCTTTCCTTTTCAGTCATTTATCTTGATGCTAAAGCCAGGAGCAATTGGCTATACTTTCACAATCTTCCAAAAAAGAGAGGGAGGAGTAAGGCCCAACTGAACCATGCTAACAAGGAAAACAGGAAGCCCAGATCACAAGATTTTAATCAGCCAAAGTACCCCAGCCTGAACACGTTCAACCAACGTCCCCATGAGGCAACACACTTACCAGTCCCCTAGGTCCCTTTCAGTGCAAATTACCCACTGCACTTAAAATGCCAGATGGAAACGAGAAAACGTGTTGCAATGTAATCAGGCATCAAAGTTAAAATGAATTTCATAAACAGCACTAAGCCTCGCTTACATTTTCAAACCTCTCTTGGCACATTGCTTTGGTCTTCTGCATTCATTTCACCAGCAGACGTCCACTTAAAAAGTCCTCTTTTAAATGTAACATTTGCAGAGAATGCACTTATGTAAATAAACCTTGGGAAAACGAGGCTGTTATGATTAAAGCATAAATGTGGGCAGATGCCATGGAATATACTGTTCTTTTAACACATACACACACGCGCACACACATACACACTATGTTAAGAACTAAAAATGGGAATATATTAAAAGTCAACATTTTTATACTTACATTCAACATTGTGGATGCCCAGATTTCCAACTTTTCAAAGGAGCTGAGAGGTACACTCCTATACATCGATGAGAAATCTCTCTCATTTTCTACCCAGGGTGGAGATCATAAGGAGTGCACATTCTTTTGTGCCATAGCTTTAGGCAGTCTTTGTACCAGTATTTTTTTTTTTGTTGTTAAAATGCCAGAGTTGTCAATGGCTGCCCATTTTTACTATGCTGTATAATTCCACAGACGTTGACATGTGTCACCTGTGAGGCAGCTACATTTTGCCAGCTTTCTGCACTCGACGGGGAGGAATCGATCGTCGGCTTTCATTAGGTGGAAGAAGTAGACCATTGGCATACAAAATTATTAAAAAATAAATAAGAGAGCTTTCTGCCTGGGGACTAGACAACTGTCGTTCTGCAGTCATTTAAATTATTGAATGGGGAAAATAAAAGCCATTTCTAGTCATCTCTTTTTGCCCAGATGAACCATTTGAAATTCAAGTTGATTTTTTTTTTTTTCAGATTCTTTTATCTCCGTGGCTTGTTAGGATTTATCCTTGAATGTTCTGCTCTGTGCACTCTGCAAGGAATGTTGTCGTGTACTTATCCAACAATCTTCTTCTCTTTAATAGAAATTTTTTAAAGAAAATAAAGCTCACAATATTTGCCAAACTATTAAACACAACATGCAATGTGAGCCTATATATGGAACAGGGAAGTTCATAGAAAATGGAAACTTTGTCATTTCTGTGAAGTCTCTCATTCCTAAGAGGTCCTTGGAAAGGCTTTGTAGAGCGGGTCTAGTGGGGGAAAATCCACCAAATGAGAAGTGAAATTTTTTTGTTTCCCTATAGTCTGAGGAGTGGAGGAATATTGAAATTATTGACCAATGAGAGGATTGGTTTAGGCTGGGGTTTGGGTGGGTTTTTGGTGGAGAAGGAGGAAAGTGTTTGTTTGTTTTGATGAATAGGAAAACCTGATACAATGGAAAGAGTCTTAAATCCAGACCCAGAAGGCCTAGATTTGATTCCTAGCTCTGCTGCTCACTAACTGGCTGACTTTAGTTCTACTTATCCAGGCTTTAATGTCATCACTTGTACAATGAGGGAGTCCTTTCCTATTCTAAATTTATAATCTATATCCCCAAATATGTGGAAGTTCAAATACTATCCATGTTTATTAACATGTCCATGAAAAAATCCTATTTATGTAGCAAAACACAAGATCATGGATTTAGAAGTGAGAGAAGTATGAGAAGTCATCTAGACCAGGGCTTCTTCAAGTTTATCCACTCACAACCCCTTTATACCCAAGAAATGTTTTATTTTATTGGACTACTTGCCATCTAGGGGAAAGTATGGGGAAAGAGGGGGAAAATTGGAACATAAGGTTTTGTAAGGGCTAATGTTGAAGAATTGTCCACACATATGTTTTGAAAAATAAAAAACTTTAATAAAAAATTTTTAAAAAGAAATGTTTTATGTGACCCTGGGTATATAGTATATAAAATAGGAAAACAAATTAAATATTTACCGATAATAAATTATAATTTCATGACCTCCATATTCAGGTCTGAAACCACAATTAGGAAGCTGGGAAACAGATCAACTATCACCATGTTGTTATTGTTGTTGTTGAGTTAGGCCCAACTCCTTGTTATTCCATGGACCATAGCACACCAAGCCCGTCTATCCTCCATTATCAAAGTCTGTCCAGGTTCATGCTCATTGTTTCCATGACTCCATCTATCTATCTCATCGTCCGCCAACCCCTTTTCCTTTTGCCTTCAATCTTTCCCAGCATCATGGTGTTTTCCAATGAGTCCTAACTCATCATCTTAAAGAGAAGGAAACCAAGGGGTAGAATGGTATCCTCTTATTTCACATGGAAAAGTCAGTCAGTCAACAAAAACTGATTAATTACTTTAGTTAATAACTCACTTGAAAAAGATTCACTTTCATGAAAACTAACCCCATGTATCTATAGTTTGCTGAGGAGCAAGATTGGCACTGGAAAAAAAAATAGGATTTTTTAATAGTCAGAAGGGAATCTAAAGGTCATTGAGATCAATTTCTTCAATTTACATAGGAAAACAATAATGCAACAGGAATGGTCCCAGGATCATATAGCTCATAACTATCTAAAATCCAAAATCATCAATGACAATCTCATCTTCTCACATTTAAAACTCTCCTATCATTCCCCCTTCATTCTCTTGTATCTGCCCATTTTCTCACATCTTCAATTCAGACATTACTAAGCGTATCCCAGAGAAAAATAATGTTGGGTTACTTGGCATCTGGGTTGAATTAAGAACTGGAATAGCCATTGGATTAGAAAAGAAAAGGGCATATTTGCATCTAGAATACTAATTTATTCCAGAATACCCACATACACAGAAAGATAAATAGATAGCTAGATAGACAGATAAGTAGATAGAAATATATATATAAAAGGCCAATTGTAAGAAAAAAGTCCATAGTCAGAGATAGTAGAGACATTCTTCAAACAGAGAAGGAGGGATTATTTGTCTGGCACCATTATTGAATCCATCATGTTCTGGGTTATGTCTTTTTTTAAACAACCTTTTAGAAATGGGGCCTTAAGTTAATGTATATTTTTAGTCCTATTTTACATATTCAGAAATTGTGACCTAGAAAAAAAAAATAACCAATACTGAAAAAAAATTAAAAATAAAAAAAAACCTTCATAAAGGAGACTAACCCAAAAGAAAAGTAGTTTCAGTAACTAACACCCCATACAGAGTAGGCACCCAGTGAATGTCAAATAGCGGAATGAGTGAATGATACACAGAATCTTCTAATGACATAGTTCACAGCTGACAGATTTTACATTCCATGTCACAACTCGTATGGATGTGAATCAATTTGAAAAGTGAGAAGTTTGGTGTTAAGCGTATTCAGCAAGATGGGTGGAGGAAGTATTTTGTTTAAAAACTACTTGTGGGTTATCCTTAACTTTCCCCTATAATACTGAGGTTTATACCCTTACAAGCAATATGGAAGATCTATCATCCACTAAAGTGAGCCCACTTGTTGACCTTGATATAGTTACTAACTTATGGAAACTGTCACTCAATGTCATATCACTATGGAAAGAGCTTGTAAAAAAAAAAAAAAGGGTGGGAGAGGGCAGGGAGAGTGACAATGTACATTTGAATGAAATATTGTTTTGCTTTCCACAACAGAGTGCTGAGCTTGGAGTTGGGAAAATCAGGGTTCTAGTCTCCCTGTTGACAGAAACTGGCTCTGTATTTCCCCTCCCCCAACCCAAACAACTCCCAAAGGCTTTTAGTTGTAGAGAAGATTCATTGATAGAGAATATTAATTCCTGTGCATTAAGAACATTTCTGCAGCCTATGCATATTTATTAATGAACTCTATACATGTTCTATTGCATTAATAATTATACTTGTTACAAAGCTTATTATATAAAATTCAAATTTCGAAAGGATGAGGTAAAAATGATTTTTTTTTCATCCTAAAGTCATAAGGATCCAATAGTGTTTTCTTGTATAGGAGAGTGATAAGGTCAGACCTGTATTTTAGGAAGGTCACTTGTGACTTCACTTTATAAAAGCTTTGTGAAAAAGAGATGGACACCAGGGGCTTGAAAAAGGTTAGCTAATTAGAAAGCAATTTAAAAGTCTGGAGAGAGTTGATGAGTATCTGAAATAGGGTGGTGGGTATGAGAATGGAGGAGAGATACATTGTGGAGGTTAAATCATCATGATGAGAATTAGATAAGGAAAACCTAAATGAAATTAAGGTTAATTGCAGTCTAGTGGTAAGTTCAGGGTATAGGGAGTCAAATAGAGCTCCCCTGCAACCCCTTTGGATTTGGCTCAAGGATACAGAGTTAAATGAGGTTTAGTAGCAGTGCAGGAGTTCTTTGTAAAGGAATTTACAGATGTGAAAACCTAGATTAATAAAAGAGGTTTATTGTGAGGTTTGGAAGTAAGATTAGAAAGTAAAAAGACACCAGGGCCAGAGCTTGCATTGGTGGGCAGGAACCCTTGACATGGCCAGCGTAAGGATGCCATGTTAGGGACTCCTGCAAAGAGTGGACTCCAGGGTTTCCTTTTTATCTGAAGGGGCTTGTGGGTGGAGTCCCAGGTTGGCTCCTGGTTAGGTTTCAGCCAGGGTTAGAATTTGAATAGAATTCAATGGGTTTTTACATAAGGAACTGTTTGTGCTTCGGGTTGGGGTTGGGAAACCTAAGCAGATCATTAGAATGAGGGCTGGGACAGCCCAAGTTGGCTTAGATCCGATGGGGGCTGGGAAAGCCCGGATATCTACTATTGGAATTCATGGGGATTGGGAATCAGAAAGGAATCTTAACCCACATTAATCATGACTTAGCATTCATAATTGAATGGATGTGACAAGGGGGAATGAGGAGTTGAGGATGATACCAAGAGCTTAAAAACTGTAAAACTGGAAAGAGAATTTTAAGGAGAAAGAAAATGGAATAAGATCTGTGGTACAAATAACAACTAATCTATAGCTGCTCATCCTATGGAATTCCCTCTGTTATGACCAAAACTAAAGAGAGAGGGGGGAGTGCCATTGAACTCTACTCACCAATTATCAAGAATCCATACTACTACCCTTGCACTACCTACAAATTGATCTAAGGGGCAGGGTATGGATCTGCTGGAGGCAAGGCATATTTTACCTAAGCAGTTGATGCTGCAGATAATAATTAAGTCATAAAAGCCCTGAGGCTTCCACACCCAGATGAGAATGAAAAAAGTTGGATGTTATTATGGTCAAGGAAATGGAACAGTAAAAAGTACCAAGTAAGGAATTATAGAGTGAGATCCCTTCCTAAAGAGTTTTCTATTCAAATGAAATCAACTAATTGGTCTCTTTCTTTGTCCCCCCCCCCCCCAATCAAAACTCCAATAGAAACTATATTTTTGGTTATGATTATTAGCTGGATGGTTTAATTTACAAATTTAGCACAGGGTTGTCTTAAAAGTCATAGTCATTATGAACTTTTTCCATTTAGTTTTTAAATTTTCCAAGATATTATAAGCTGCTGTGTGTGTATATTTCTCCCCATTGTATCTAAATTTTATGTTAAAATTGTAGTGTGAAGTGCAGTAGTCAGATAAACTACATCTCTCCCTTGGGGTTCTAAGAGATAACTAGGGCTGATGCAACATATCTTTATCTATTGTCACTGATAGAGCCCCCACTGATTGTATTCTATTCACCATTCAGCCCCAGTGATTTTAAAGAAATGATTTTTTTAAAGAAATAATTACTTCAATAATATAGCAATGATATACTTACTTCTTTCAATATTTTAGGGGCATACTCTTTCTATATACCATCTCAAGTGCAGGAAGGGGGAAGAGGGAAAGAAAAGGAAGGAAATAGATTAAAGTTAGTTCAGTTCCTACATAGTTTTAATTTCCCTAAGTTTATGTCTTTATGCAGCATGACTACAAGAAGAGTCCTCTCTTCAGCTTCCTCTGCCTGGATCCAGCATTTTGCTCTTCAGTCAGGGACAACTGTATTGACTACAAACTCAGATTTTGGAATACAGGGATGCTGGGGTGCCCTTTGAATATCCACAACACTCATAATGTCATGGAAGCTATATTCGCTATAATGAAAATAAACAAAAACAAAGTCCATGGACCAAAGGCCCTTCTTGGGACCAAGTGAGGAAAATGCCCCTTATAAGAATGAAATCTCTCACCAGACTTCACCACAAAGAAGTTACTGAAATCTCCAGAAATAAATGAGACAAAGAAGGGATAGCCAGAGCTGGCAGGTCCTTTGAATGTCTCTGCATTCAAAGAGCCTTCTCTCCACCATGTAGTTAGGCCCATCCGAACCACTTACACAATACTTATAATTTCTCCACATTATCTTCATGGCTTTTCCCAGGCTCTCCATTTGAGGAAATTTTATCAGCTGAGCAAACTAACTGGGTCTTCACTATTTGGTTACAAAAAGAAGGGGCAATTATTTATATAGCTTGGACAATAAGAAATTATCATATATTTAAGCCTGGTTTTATAAGCATGATACCAAGAACACTAGGTTTGAATCCTACCTCTGATACAGCCATCCTTTGCCTCATCTTTAAATTGAGAAGTTGGAGGAAATGACCAGTGAAGACTCTTCCAGCTTTAAATCTGTGATTCCATGAATCTGTGCTCCACGTCAACAGTAGACCATCAGAGATATATGACAGACATTCAAGAAATGATAGAGAAGTGATATATAACTAAGGAAATTTTAAATCTGCTTTAGAATAAATTGTACCTTAATAGTACCAGATACCCAGACACATTTTCTAGGCAGATAGGTAATTTGAAGGTCTCTGTTCTTCAGTCTTCCATTATCCTCTACCCAATCCAAGTGATTTGTCTTAAAACTCATTCTATTCACTTCACAAGAGACCCTTTTCATTGAAGCTTCATTTCTCTCTTTTCCTCCTTTCCAGGATCTGTTTGTTCTCTTATCCTAGAATGTACTTCTTGCATATGTATAAGATAGAAAAATTTTACTAAAATTCATTCTAACACTGATTAGAAGCAATGCAAACAACATTCCCTAAATCTTATTCAAATTCTGTACTAACTAGGAAAAAGTGACTAGAATTTTTTTTCCTCAGCACCAAAATTCAGAGAGAGAAAAATGTAAAATAATGTTTTTAAACACTATATAATTTTAAATTGTGTGCCATTAACCTCTTTATGTAGCATAAAAACAACTCAATTTAACAGAGCTATAAATATGATTTGCTAAAAGAAGAAGCTACATTACGGATGTTTTCTCTACCAGACAGGCATACCCAAAGTGAATTACTCTCCTGCGCAGATCCAACCTCTTTCCCCTGAAAAATGGTCTCTGCAACAGCATCCTCATGTTGTTAAGAAGTAACATGGAATATTTGGGAAAGAGCTTGACTTGGAGTCAAGAAAGCTTGGGTTAGAATTCTGCATTGGACATTTAATAGCTATATGAACCTGGGCAAGTTACTTAAATCTCACTAAACCTGGTTTCCTAACAGTAAAAAGGGGTTTCAAAATATCACAGGATTATTATGAGAATCAAATGAGAATATATACATAAAACCCTCAATTTTTTCTTTGTATACTCTATGTTTCTCTCAAATTTGCCTACTTTCTGCTTCCTGTCTATAACAGTCCAGCTCTTATCTCCATTTCTTTTACCATATTACTCTTCTGAATAAAATGTTCTCCTTTCTCATCTTAACCTCTGGGAACCCCTTTATTATTGTTGTTCAGCCATTCAGTTGTGTCCGATTCTTAATGGCCTCATTAATTTGTCCATAGGGTTTTCTTGGCAAAGATCCTAGAATAATTTGCCATTTCCTTCTCCATTGTATTCCCAGATGGAAAACTAAGGCAAATAGGGGTTAAATGATTTGTCCAAAATCACACAGCTAGTATTTGAGATCACATTTGAACTCAGGCTCTTCCTGACTCTAAGCCCAGTGCTCTTCATTGTAACAATAGCTGCCCTCCTTGGAACCCCTATGTACCTTCAAAACTCAATTTAAGTAGGCCTTTCAAGAGTCCTTTCCTGATTTTCCCAATTATTTATGTCCCACATACATAGCAAAATCCTCAGGTATTTATTTTGGATATTCCTTCTATACTGTATAGCCTGCCCCAACAGACCATAAATTCTTAATGTCAAGGACTTTCTCATTCTTGTAGCACTTAGCACAGTGTCTATATTGTAGAGTATATACATAAAGGGTATAAGACAAAATGGAATAATAAATAGAATCTCTGAATCAGGAAGCTGGTTTCTAACCTGACTTCTAACATACCTGAACCTGGGGAATCACTTACTTTCTGAGTAAACCAGAAAAGTTTTCAATACTATAAAATTCAGGAATTGGTAAATTAGAAGCAGATAAATAATAAAATTGATTGAGTATAGGACCTGCAGTATTCCTGAGGTCATATCCAGCCTCAGATACTTTAGTAGCTGTTATTCTGGCAAGTCACATTACTTCTGATTACCTCAGTTTCCCCATCTGTAAAATGGGAATAATAATAGCACCTACCTCTGAGAATAGATAATATTTGCAGCATGCTTGGAAGACTTTATATTGCAATATAAATGTTAGCAATTATTATTACAAATGCTTGTTGATAGATTGATGTGAAAATTTTGTAAGCATGAAGGTGTTAGACAAAGTTTAGTTAGTGTTGTTAGTGTTCATTTGGGAGGTCAGTGCTTACTCTTCACAAACATTTGAGGTAAATATATCACAAACTTCATAAAGCAATCTCTGAATCTAAGATGCTGTTTCAAAATAGTATTCAAACATTTACAAACATGCATTCCCAAGTTTAACTTTGTAAAACAAAGTAGAATAATAGATAAAAAGAGTCTCTGAATCGGGAAGCTGTGGTTTCCAATCTGACTTCTAACACACCTCAACCTGGGTAATCACTTACCCTTTGAGTAGTCCAGGAAAGTCTTCAATACTATAAAATTTAGGAAAAGTGAAACTCTGAATTCATTGGTAGGAGTTTTCCCATCAAATCAAGTAAATAAGCATTTATTAAACAGACACTTGCTATGTATCAAAAACTGGGCTAAGCACACATCCACTTAATTTTTTTCATTTTACATGTAATTTACAAGCAAAAAGAAAGAATTTGTGCTCTCAAGGAGTTTACTTTCTAATGAAGGGGAAAGTGGAAGGTATCCAAAGGTATCCTGAGTCCCGAGGGTGAATGGTGGCTGGTCTGGTTAAAGGTGTGCTGGTAATCATTTAACAAGAAGCTGTGGAAAGTGGGAAATTTATCAATGACACACTTTTAAGTTTGACCTGCACTATTAACACTTTCTTAAGTCTAGACCAGAGCAGCCAGCTGGCAACACTTCTGAGGGCTTGAGAACAAGAGAAAAATAAAAGTACAATAAAACTTGAGCAACATTAATATGTGGTTTTCTAAATAAATATGAAGCCTGAAAAGTTCCTAATTTTCTAATTTTTTTTCAGTCATTTCATTCTGACTTTTTGTGACTCCATTCTGGTTTTCTTTGGCAATGATATCAGGAAGATGATGCCATGGAATGACAGTAAATTAGATTAAAGTGAGGGAGAGCTATGCAAGGTCACCAGTCTCACTTTCCCCTCCAGAGCCATCTGGGTCCAGTGGCCAGATACAGATCAGGATGACTGGAGATGGCCCTGGATGCAATGGGAAACTATGGAGTGGTTGGAGCTGGTTGGAGCTGGCTCTAGCACACCCCTCTCTAGCCCTTCCTCAAAATGAAGGTTCCAGGAAGAAATCCTAGTGGAAGAATGGGGGTCACAAGGCTGGAGGGTAAAGGCAGCTAAAGCATGATCCAGACAAACATCACTTTACTGGAATATACTTTACCATGGAGATGACAGATCTAGTTTGAAAACAAAAAATTAAAATTAAAAAAAACCTTGGATTTGGACTATATGCATGTGGTTTGAAGAAAAAAATCATGTTGACTATTAGAGATTTTTTTTTAAACTAGCTAGATGACTTTTTAAAAAACTATCCATAATGATTCAACTGCAGCTGGTTGTTTCAACCAAGTAGATACTCGCTTGATCTTTTTTTTCTTTGTTCAGAGTTATGGTTTGGCAAATAATGATCTGGATTTGAATCCCAGTTCTGTCAAGCAGTACTTGTGTGGTTTCAGACAAGTCATTTCATCTCTCCTGACCCTGATTTCTCCAAAACCAATTTATCTCCCTTAGCTTCAGTTGTGTTAACTGTAAAAGGAGGTGAGATAATTTCATAACCATTGTAGTTTCTTTTGGATTGAAATCTAAAATTCTATGAGTTTTCAGCAGAGATTTTTTTTTAACTTTTTCAATCCTGAAAAAAAAAATTCTATCTCTTATTTAGTGTGTTGAATTAATACTTTCATTCCTTGCCTTTTTCCTTATTAGGCATTTGTGTTCTCTTAAAATCATTTTATTATGTTTTTAAATACTTAAAGGAGAGTATAAATCCTTTTTGTTAGGAACAGCAATTTGTCCTACAAGATATATACTGAAGTCTCCCACAGCATGAAGATAAAATCAAGTGAGAACATTATCAATTAAGAGGTTGGTTGTCATTCAGTATGGTATCTCATCTATAGTAAGTGCTTATTTATTTAAATTGACAGCAAAAAGAATTTTGAAACAAAGATCACAAGGCAAATAAGCTTATCTTTGGGCAATTTTTTTTCTATTGTCATGAAGTCTTAGCCTGAAAGAAAACAATCATTGCTAAAATCCCACTAAATTATTTTTAACCTTTTTTCCAAATAATTCTGGGGTTTATTTGGAGGTCCAAATGAGATGGTAGCCTTTTTTGGTCCTCTAGTTTTAACTACTCTCCCCAGATTGTGACTTCTTTCATACATGAAATTGGCTGGAGCTTTCAGCTTTGAGGAATAACAAAGTCCAAGATATTGTATTCCATCTTTACAATGAAATGCAGATTTCCTAGGAAAAGCCAAATGTTATACTTGAAAACATCCAAGATGCTACTTCAAAATTATTCCAGCTGGTAACATTTAGGAAGATGAGAAAGTTTCATATGGGAATGTGCTCTATATTTTTATTTATTGGTCAAGTATTTTTTGTTTCATTGCTAATTGGGTAGACTGATTTACTTCATATTATGCTCTTGATTCTTGCTATTAAGTTTAGAAATTTCCAAAAATGTGTTGACAAGTATGTGAACTTTATTAAGATAGCTTTCTCTGTGGAAGTCAGTCATTTCATTTGTGAACCACAAGGCAAATGTGATCTTGACCTTTTTGGCCTACCTTTAATGGCATGCAAAAAATGTTCATATTTTTCTACATTATTTGCTTTCACAGAACAACCTGGCTTTCTTTTTATCACCTTATTAGCTATGTATTTCTCACCTTTGTAATCACAAAATCATGGCATATTTAAGTTGGAAAGACTTTAGAAGTCATCATGTACAACTCCTTATTCACTGCAATAATTCCCTCAAATTATTACAGAATCTCAGTACTGACTTCAAAAGCTATATAGTTCAACCATTACTTGAAGTTCATAGCTTGATATAAATTCTCTCTACTACATACCTTGTAAGTGGTTAGAGATTGATTGAAAACTTCTAATGAGGAGGAAGTTGCTATTTCTGGAGGCAAACCATTCTACTATTGAATACCTCTAATGATATCATACCTAAATTTTCTCCTTAAAACCTTCATATATTTTATCTAGTTCTGCCCTCTGGGACCAAATTAAAACAAGAATAATCCCTCTTCCACATGAAAGCTCTTAAAACACTTGAAGAAAACCATCATATTAGCCATCAGTCATCTGTCTCTTCTCTATGTTGTATGTTCCCATTTTTCTCAAGTGATCCCCCTATTATACGTACTCAGAGCTGTTCACCATCATCAGTGACCTTATCTGAATATCCTCCAGCTTATTGGGGTCATTTCTAAAGGACATTTTGCCCAGAAATGATTATAATACTTTTCTAGATATGATCTGATTCAGACAGGCTATAATGAGACCATTAGAATCCTACCTTGGACACTGTGCCTCTGTCTTGCCCAGGATAGTGCTAACTTTCCTGATTGCCATATCAAACTATTGAGTCTGTTCATTTATACTGAGTTTTCAGTCTTCTTAAAACACCAGATTTTTTTTCAAATAATGTGATTATCAAGCTATGTCTCCCTCATCTTGTACTTTTCTTTCAAAATCCTGATTCATTCATCCAGTCTATTAATTTTCCCTCCCAATTTTGGATCCTCTGAAAAAATTGGTAGTGTGCCAAATTTCATTGGTTAAAAATATTAAATACGGGGCAGCTAGGTGGCACAATAGATAGAGCACCAGCCCCGAAGTCAGGAGGACCTGCGTTCAAATCTGATCTCAGACACTTAACACTTCCTAACTGTGTGACCCTGGACAAGTCACTTAACTGCAATTGCCTCAGCAAAAATAAATAAATAAATAAATAAATATGTATTAGATCATATAAAGATGCCTAAAACACTACACTGGAGACCTCCTTCCAATCTGAAAGCAATTAATTAATTGCTATTTTAGTCTAGCCAGTCAACAAATACTAGATCAACTGATTATTCTATCATCAAGTCATCTCTCCACCATTTTTGTAAAAAAAATATCATGAATTTAAAATTTTTTTCTACATATATAGCAAATCAAGGTATCAAGTAATCTAAGTAAGCTATATCAACTGCATTCTCATAACCATTCCCAGAAAAAGGAAATTAAATCAGTCTAGTTGGACGTATTCCTGATAAACTACACTGAGTCTTTGGAATCGTTATTTCCTTCATTGGCCATTTAGCAACAAATGTTTTAATAATACTAGCTAGAATTTTGACATGAATCAAAATCAAGCTCACTGATACACAGTTTTCAGATTCTATTCTCTTTCTTGGAAATTGGGGTTCTTCTTCAGTACTAAAATAGCCTTCCTGATCTCAGAAATTTTTTTCAGATCACAATCATGAACTCAGATAGTACATGTGTTAGGTCTTTTAAGTTCCTGAAGCCATAAACAACTTGAACCTGAGGCCTTGAACTCATCAATAATATCTAGGTGATTTTTAGTTATCACTTTACTTCTCTAGAGTGTAATATTTTTCCTTTAGCCTTTTTTGGTATGTCCTTTCCAGACCAAAGAGTCATTCTCTCTGGCAGAGGAAAATGAGGCAAAATAATAGGTAAACAACTCTAATTCATGGAGTAGTTGTCCCCAAAACTTTGGGGAATTGAAGAAAAATTTCATTGTGTTAATTAGCTTTTTTCATAGACATAGGTTCTCTCCCAGTTGGAAGCAGTAATATAATAATAATATTTATATAGTACTTTAAAGTATGCAAAGCTCTTTATATTATCTCATTTAATCATGACAACAACCCTGAGAGATAGGTTCTATTATCTTCATTTTAGAAACAAGGAAACTGAATTAGACAGGGGATGTGTCTAAGATTATACAATTAGCAAGTTTCTGAGGCAGGGTTTGAATTCAAATCTTCCTTTCTTGGGGTCCACACGTCTATCAACTATTTCACTCAGGTGCCTGGAGGTGCATAGGGGATGATACCTACTTACAGCATGAATTCTTGCTACAATATTGCAGATAATAATCAATCTACCTCTTTATCTCCCCATCTTCAATAATGGGACACATTATTGTTTCTTTTGGATGAGTTTTAACTATTTTTTTAAAGTTATACTTGTATCAACTTGTCTTCCTGTCTTCCATATGTAACTTCAACCCCTTTAGAGTCTAAATTGTATGATTGCAATGATCATAACTTCCTGAATTATTCTTTTCCATATACAATTCCTTAGTTCTTTCATTTGATGCCCGATTTTGGTTCCCCTCTTCATTACAATTAACCTTCTTTAGAGATACTTTGTCTTTTGTCAGCTGTAGTGTTCTGGTTGGTTTTCTGGAGGTCTTTGGACCACCCTTCGTTTCAGCAGAGGGATCACTATGAGAATAGCCAGGGATAAAGTCCAAATTTTTTATTATCTCCTTCAAAGTCTTCTCTCCTTACCTGGGGCTCCGTTAGCTTTCTGGAGGTCCTCTGGAATGTGTCTTGGTTTCTGTGGAGGAAGCAGAAGGACCACACATGATGGTCTTGAAGTCTGTCTCACTTAGAGAGCTTGTGCTCCAGCCTCCAGTCCTCTGTCTTCCCCGAGTCTGTTCTAGTCCCCCACCGAGTCTGTCTCTGGCTGAGTTTGTCCCAGTTTATATTTAGTGTACTGAATATAAACCATTCATTATATCACTAGGGAACCATTATTTGTTACAAAATTAAATCAATCATACTGAACTACAGAACTATTAATTACCATGCTACACTAGATAACTATTGTCTTATCAATTCCACTTAGTTAACACTTTGTAAGAATCCTGGTTTCAGAGTGCTGGCCCATTACACTCAGCTTCCCTTCAAAAAATGTTACCTCTAAATCCAAATGTAATCATCCAGATGTAATATGATCAAAACATAGTATAATTATTGTAGCTCTGACATGAAAAAATATACCATTTGCAAGCCAAATGGCTCCATCTAAGGGTCAAAAAAAGGGTCTTTAACTACAGAATCATAGCTTGACCATACTCATATTTGGTCCAGTAACAAGTTTTCCCCAGCAATTTATTTCCTGCTGAGGTTTCATTTTCTTTACATAAGGCTAATTTTTTTGCATGTGCCATTAGAAAGATTTTCCCACCTAGTTTTACAAGAAAGAGAACACCAAAAAGAAAAAGAAAAAAGAAAGAGAAAACCAGACATTTGTTCTTTTCATTTGTAGATATTGGGTGTCATCCAACAGAATTGTCCTTTCTCTCCCCTAAACATAAAGCCTTCCTTCTCTTCTATAGAGAATGGTCTTTCCTCGCCTGCCCCAATAACACCATCTATCACAACTCAGGGGAAAAAAAACTAGTAATTCTATGCAGCCTTAGTGCTTTAAAGGGAAAAACCAAGTTCCCTAGCAAAGCCTGATTCTCCCTGACTTACAGCAAAGACTTTTCGCAACATTTTACAAAGGAGGGTACAGTACAAAGTATTATAAAAAGTAGTACAAAGGTGAATCCAAAAGGGAGGCCAAAAGAAAAGTTCATAGTTTTCAGAGCAAAATGGAGACACCTAGACAAGGAAAGAAGCTAAGAATCAATGACGCACAAAGTAACAAAAGAACCCAAAGGAGGGAGGTATCATTACTCATAGTGATACCCTGAGTAATTTCTTTTTTACCAAAATATACAGCCCTCCAGAAATTGTTCCATTGTATTTGCAAGACGAAATTGGTCTTCATCCCTCAGTTTAAAGATTACCATCCCAGGGGAACAATTTATACTATTACGACATTGTAAAGATAAATGACTTTGAAGGGTTTAATAACTCTGAACAATTCAGTGAACAGCCACAATTCCAGAGAACCTATGATAAAGCATGCTAAGCTACCTCCTGACAAAGGACTCAATTGCAGACTGAGACATGCTTTTTGGACATGGTCAATGGGAGAGTTTGTTTTGCTTGACTATGTTTACAATTTGTATTTGGTATAAAAGTTTTGTTTTTCTTTTTTCTGCAATGAAGAGAGATTGAGAGGACAAGAAAATCAATTTTGTTCATTGAAAAAAAAATTAAATGTAAAAACCAAGATAAAGTGACAATTCCAAAAGCTAAGAAAATATTTTCTTGGTAATAATGTTTGTACAAAGAGACAGAAGGGCTTTGTGGAAAGAGAGATGGCTTAAGAGTCAGGAAAACCTGCAAGTAGTTAAGTCACATGATACATAAGAGTGCTAAACCCTTCCTGACTATGTGATCCTGGGCAAGTCATTTAATCTCTCTCAGATTTGTCTTCCCCATCTGTAAAATGAGGAGGTAAACATGACTTTTAAGATTTCCTCCAGCTATAAATCTTTGATTCTATGAGCTGTGTTCACTGATATATACTGGCATATTCTTCTACTTCTTCAAACATCATGAAGGAATCATTGGGATGCAGTGATTATAACAGGCTCTTCACCTTTAGAGTTTCTCATTGTTTATATACTTTAATATGCCTACATCCACCATGTACCTCTCCATTGCCTTCCGTATGATACTAATTTTTAGTTCTTTAAAATCAGTCGTATACAATGTCACACTGTCCTATATCAACAATGGTCCCATGATGCTGCTGAAAATGACGGCCCTTTGTTTTCATGGGAAGCTTGTGGACAGTAAATTAGCTTTGCAGTTTTCTGAAGGCTATACAGCCTACCTATACAGCCTACTGCACTCTTGCTGTTCAATCCTGAAACCAATTTATTGTCTAGTTGTTCTGTCTGTCCCAGTTATACATAGTGATGACCAGCCCTATAGAAACCCATAAAATGCACATTGAAATCTGGGCAATAGACAGTGTTCATCCGCTTCGTCTTTTTATGTGAATAGAGACCAAACTCTTTTGAGTTATTACAGATTTCTTCCAAAAATACTCTGCTATGTTCCAGGACTCAATTCAATCAGCCAGAAGTCACCTATATACAAATGACTCTGGAGTATCTCACTATTCATAGGCAATTCTTCCCTGACCAAGACTCTTGAGATAAATTTCCTCCACAGTGGTAAAAATCGTTGGTGAACATACATGTCCCTCTTTTGTTCTTTACCTGAAATTTATCATCATCATCATCATCATCATCACTGAACATATTTATTTCTGTTGCTATAGTTTCTAAGGAATCTTGAATGCTTTTGATATATAAATCAGAGATTCCTTATCACAAAAGAGTCAGTAAGAAAATTGCTAATTCTACCAAATCAATTTTTGTGATATTCATCAACAATAATCTCACAGAGTAATGTTATCTTGTGTTTTCTACAACTTTCAGTTAATTTTTTTAAATATGATTTATTGTTGAATACTGCTTACAAAAACCTACTCATTCCTAACTAATACCCTTATAAAGAATGTTCTCAGTTTGTAGATAGATTTGTATAGATTCATATATAGGTTATTATCATATCATATATATTATCAGTTACATGTAAATTATTCTACAGAGTAGCCATGTAGATCTATAATTATTATAGTTCTCAGTCACTTTTGGGAGACATGGATAAGGAGATTTTTTTCCCCTTTTTTATCTCCTCCTCCTCCAAATACTTAATTTATCAATCAGTCTTTCACTCAACATCCTCATGATTTTGTTCACTCCAGCACAGGTCTATTTCTAAATATATTTGGTTGGATTTTGCTGCTTCATCCATCTTTCTTTTTTTTGTGCCATTTCTGCTTACTCTATAAGCAAATCTGGAGTTGAAATGTTACAGTTTCATTGTAATTGATGTTTGTTGTAATTTTTTGTAAATCTTTTCGATTTTTCCTCTGCTTGTTATCATATCTTCATCCATCATTGCCCTTGGCTTGACTTTGTTAAGGTAGCTATCTTGCCAAGCTTCCCCTGAAATTGTTTTACTCTCTACTGTTTCTCTCTGATTTATGAGTCTATAGTACCAATCATTGTTTATCATTCTTCCTAAGAGTTTACAAATGAGTTTACATTATAATCTATTGAAACCTTTAATAAGTAAATCTGATATCTGCAAAGTTACTTTCTGAATCTGTCTCCTTTTTGTGACAATTAACCAACATTAGTTAAATGCTTGAATCTAACTCTTAGAGCTGTTAATATCATTTCTGTTGCCATATCTCACTTTAGTTTAGCTAAGTTAAGTTTTTTTTCATTTCTTCTTGGTATCTTCTTCCCATTTTCATTATTTCTTCTTCTTGTCTTTGTATATACAATAAAAGCCATTCTGCTGATCATTGTTTTGCCTCTCCAGAGAGTTAATCTTCCATACCTTCAACTCTCTTTTTTCCTCCAGTTACATGTCAAGATCGATATAATTCAGTTCTGCCAGTGATGTTTTCTTGTTAGTCATTGAAGAATGATATTACAGAAGAAGTATTGCCATCTGTTTTGTTCCTGCACCCTTTCTTTCTAACTTGTTGTCTCTCCACCTGCCATTAGAATTTGAGCTCCCTAAGAGTAGGGACTCTGAAACTTTTTCTTTTTGTAACCCAAACTTAGTTCTTTATGCATTATTATTGTTGGATCATTCAGTCATATCCAACTCTTCATGATGCTGTTGACCATACTGTCTATTGAGGTTTTCTTGACAAACATTCTGGAGATTTGCTTTTTTCTTCTCCAGTGGATTAAGGCAAATTGATTAAATGACTTGCCTGAGTATCAAGTGTTAAATTTAAATAAATTTATATTTTAAACACTAATTGCTAGAATATTCTGCCCCTTCTCCTATCACTCTGACACCAAAGCTTCAGAAACCAAAAGGGGCAAAGAAGCATTATTTTTTTTCTTTGTTCCATGGGTTGCAATGAGAAAAAATATATTGTCAGGAGGCCAGGCTGCTGGAGTGGTGCCTCTCCACAATTATAAAGGTTAGTCCTTCACAAAACAGACTCAGCTTGTTGCTGAGTCAAAACCCAAGCTTTTCCAGCTTGGTAGGACCTCATATACACACATCCTAGCTAATGGTCTGTGACATAGCCTGCAAGAACTCAAGGAAACCTTGATGCTACAATGAGGCGAACAAGTTAGGGCTTTGTTTAAAAAAAGGCAATTCTAAAGGCAAATAGCGTCTTTTCCTGGGACTGCTAGAGAGAGAGAGAGAGAGAGAGAGAGAGAGAGAGAGAGAGAGAGAGAGAGAGAGAGAGAGAGAGAGAGAGAGAGAGAGAGAGAGAGAGAGAGCGCACAGTGCCTGGCCATTAGTAAAGACTTAAGAAATGCTTTTTGCTATTTCATTAACCTTACCATAAAAAAAGGAAATGTCAAGTAGTGATAGACTTGATTGGTTATTGAATCCCATCTCAGATATTTCTTAGAGGTATAAGACTGGGAAAGTCACAAAACATCCATGAGACTCAATTTCTTCATCTGTAAAATGAGAACAATAATATCACCTGCTTCTTTATAGATAAAATGAATGATGAATGAAATGAAAATGTATTCTTGAAGCATCATAAAAAAAGATGTTCTTATTTTTTTATTTGTGTAAAATATAGGACTGGGAATCAGGAGACTTGAGTTCTAGTACCAAACTTGGCAGTAGTGTATAATGCAATCTGCCCCAGAATCATTTCTATATGTTATGATCAAATATTAACTAAGATAAATTAGAGTAACAGTAATAATAACTCAGATTTATATTGTTTTTATTCAGTCATTTCTGACTCTTTGTGACCCCATTTGGGATTTTCTTCGCAAATACTGGAGTAGTTTGTCATTTCCTTTTCCAGCTTGTTTTATGGGTGAGGAATTGAGGCAAACAGGGTTAAATGACTTGCCAAGGGTCACACAATTAGTAAGTGTCTGAGGCCAGATTTGAATTTGGAAAGATGTCAGCTTGATCAGGCACTCTGTGCACTATGGCACCACCTAGCTGCCCCTCAAATTTATTTAGCACACTATAAAGTTTGCAAATCTTATTTGATACTGAGCAAAATTACAAAGCAGAAAAATTTCATTTATCATGTCTCCTACCTTACCTTTAATACACTTCCCTCCCACTAATACCCTTTCATGCTCCTATCTTCCTCCCCGGGTACCCTGTACATACAGCAAGTCCTTGGTTTATATTATGAACCACAAGCAGGACAACTTTTAAACTATCAGAGGATTTTTAAAGACTGAAAAACCTTGCATGTCTAAAGGAATGAACAAAAGGTGACATGTCAGAAATCAGAGGAAGATATTTTTTTTTAGTACGGAAACTATTTTAGGACATTGATAAAGTAGAATATTTTCAAAAGTGCCTTACCACCACCTTGAGTACCATCTCCCCCATACCTGAACAGAGATAGATCAATACCTGAATCCAAGAACTTTGAGGATAGCAATGCTTTTGAGCCTTTGGTTACAGCCATCACCTGGCAAGTGACCCCTTGTGGAGATGCAGCCTGGCAACTCTACCTACAGGTACCAGTCACAGCAAGGGACCCAGAAAGGGAAGTTCTTGTTACCAAAGTCATTAGCACTTTCAAATGGCTAGATGTCAGAAACTGGTATTATTTTATTAGCAAAAAATGATATTACAGAAGAAGTATTGCCATCTGTTTTGTTCCTGCACCCTTTCTTTCTGACTTGTTGTCTCTCCACCTGCCATTAGAATTTGAGCTCCCTAAGAGTAGGGACTCTGAAACTTTTTCTTTTTGTAACCCAAGCACTTAACTTAGTTCTTTATGCATTATTATTGTTCGATCATTCAGTCATATCCAACTCTTATGATGCTGTTGACCATAATGTCTATTGAGGTTTTCTTGACAAACATACTGGAGATTTGCTTTTTTCTTCTCCAGTGGATTAAGGCAAATTGATTAAATGACTTGCCTGAGATCACATTTGAACTCAGGTTTTACTAATTGCATCCACTAATTGCACACAGTGAGTGCTTAACAAACACACACACAACATTCTTTTATTCATTCATTCATTCATTCAGAATTGACTCCCAAACTGGCCCTCGATAGAATGGATCATTCTGTCCCTGGTTAACAACTGTGTTAAACAAGAGATCAACAAGAACAATGAGGTGAACCAGAAACTGAAGAAATTGAGAATTTTTAAGCTTTGAGAAGAGAGGAGGATATGATAGCGACATTAATATCTGAGGCAGCATCAGGTTGATCTTAGAGTCAGGGAATCCTATTTCTGACACAGACTGGCTCGTGGCCCTGAGTAAGTGGTAGAATTATAAACGGCAGAGAAATTAGCCATCTATGTCCATAAAGGAAGTTTCTAGCTAGGATGATCCTCACATTGATGAAATTTTAGGTTTGGACCATGAAATGAACCAAGAACATTCTACTTGGAACTAGAGGACAGAAGAAGGAACAATTCATAGGAGAAATATTGAAGCTGAAGAATAATCTTTAAAACTATCTAACATTAGAACAGGCTGCCTTAAGAGGCAGTGAGTTTCTTTCACCTGAGGTATTCAAACAGAAGCTGATTGATCTCTTATCAGAAATGTCATGGAGTGGGTTTAACCTCTATGATCTCTAGAAGTCCTTTCTAACTTGAAAAACATTTCATTTAATTCATACTAAATAGATTCAGGGCTATAATGAGATAAGGGCATTTGAGAATGTTGCCCTTGTTAAAAACACTGGGCCCCAATCCAGAAGCCTTCCCACCCAATTCCTTGCATTTTTATTTGCCAGTATCTATCCCTTGGTTCCCATCAGTTTACCCCTTTGTAGGGACTTATCCAGGCATATCGTGGTTCATTATGTTGGCTCAGGTCCTAATTGCTCTGTTGAATATTAAATTACTCAAACTTTAGTGTCCTATTTAGGATACTAAAAATTTACCAGCTTTAAAACAAACTTTCTCTTTTTCTTTAACAGGAGACACAATCTTCAGAAGTCATTTCTAAAGAAAATCTATATCCAAAAAAAAAAAAGTTATACAGTCAGATCATCCCATCTTTTAAAACAGTTTGCTTTGATATGAGCACCTTAGGATTCTAGGTTTGCTTTGAAAGCATAAGTATCATAGCTACGTGCATGAAAGATGTTCCCTTCAGTGATATCATTGGGGAATATTATATTAAAGTGACTGCTCAAGAAAGTAAACATGGTATTTGTTTTATGTATAAAGAAAAAAATATCATTTTGACTAATACCATAATGCAATATAGAACAAATTCTGAGGAAGTTGGGCCATTAGCCTAAAAAAGAACATTTAAGGCAGGTATGATGGTTGTACCTGAAAGATTATTGTATAGAACAGAAGAGAGACTTGTTTTGTTTATCTCCAGAAGGCAGAGCCAAGAGCAGTGGGTGGAAGATGCAAAGAAGCAGATTTTGAATGATGTTAGGAGAGAACTCCCTAAGACTTGGAGTCATAAAAAAGTGAAAACACTATTTAAAGAGATAGGACAGAAAGGTGGTACAATGAGTAGAACACTGGCCATGGCACTAGAAAGAGCTGACTTTAAATCTGACCTCAGACACTTCCTAGTCATGTGATCCTGAGCAAGTCACTTAATCTGTCTGCCACAATTTCATCATTTGTAAAATGAGAGTAGTAACAGCTCCTCCTTCCCAAAATTGTTAAAATGTTAAATAAAATAATGATAAAAATTATAAAATAATTATAAAGTGCTTAAGAGCTATATTAAAGTTAGTAGTACTATCCTTGAGTTTTCCCCCACTGAAAGACTTTGTACAGAGATCACCAGTTCTCAAGTGTGTCGTAGGGGATCATTAAGTGTCATTGATTTAGAACTAGAAAGAAGTTTTGAGATCATTTAGTGCAGCCATTACAATTTACATACACATAAAGATTTCTTGTTCAGGTCAATATTTTGGTCTCTTCCAATTTCCAACTCAGATTCTGTGATTCTGTGACTTGGGATTTTTGCTCAATAGTCTATTTCTATTTTCCCATTGTACATATCAAATATTAAGGTAAAAACAAGTAAATAGAATACATTAGGAACAGTTTTTCCATCATTACAGTTGCAACAGAAGCAGCAATTAAGAAAGTACAAAGAGCAATTCAGATAGTTCTGCAGGTCCCAAAAAAAGGTAGCACTGTTAATGAATTTTGAAATTAAGGGGTTTTTTGTCAGAGGACAAAAACACAAGTAAAAAAAAAACTAAAGGAAATTCTTGAGTTGAGAGAACCAAATAAGGTTGCTACTCTGATTTGTAGATCATCTAAAGAGTCAAATGTGTCCATTGGAATTTCTCTGAATCTCACATGTGGTAGAAAGAAATTCCCCTGCCTTCTTGTTCCCCTCAAATCTCATAGACATAGCATGAGATTCTCTAAGCTGCCCTCTCTGAGCAGCCCTTTATATAGCCTGAAGGTTGTAGGATCAAATCAATTAAGAACATACTTGTGCATAGTTTTGTTCTGTGCCTTCATAAAAATGCAAATTAAAATGTTGTGTTTTATATTTAGGAGCTACTTTGAAGGGCAATGTTTTAAGTATACATCAATACTTCAAAGATCTCTAATTTTGACAATATGACTACTTCCTCTGCTGATACAGATCCCAACAGCTCTAGGCCTTCAGTAAATTGCCTTGATGAGTCAATGTGGACAAGCAATAAGCAGCAAAGTAGTTTCTTATAAAGTATATGTCCCTGAATGGACAAATAGCATCAAAGCCTGTACTCCAGAGTAAACAGTAGACATACATACCCACCAAGGCTTCAGGAAGAAAGTGGCATTTCATCTTAGGCTTAAAGGAAACCCAGAATCCTGAGTAGTAGGGTTTGGGAAGAAAGACACATCAAATAAGAAGGAAAGTCAATGCAACATCTCAATGGAGATGGGAGTGCTATTTGGGTAGAACACTAAAAAAATCAATTTGATGGATTCATATAGAGGAAGATCAGGAGAATCACATGCTGTAAAACTGGAAAGGTAGATAAGAGTCAAATTGTCAACATATCAATAAGAATATAAAATCTTGTTGTGTGGTCAACCTCATGATAGGGACTTCTTTGATATCATCTATCCAATGAAATGTTTGGATTATGACTGACCTCTGAAGTCGCCTTCAGTTCTAAATCTATAATCCTATGAAACTCTAATTTTATGACCAATATTCACAGCTTTTTCCAACTTAATAGGACTCTTCAACTCCCATACCCCACTGATATGGTTTTTTAAAACGTCAGTTCATGACCACCACATAATAAGATATTAGAGAAGAATCTCAAGAGATATTTCAATACTTGAATAGATCAGTGATCATCAGCAACACAGGTCACCCCTAACAAAGACATAGAAAATAATGTTTGTCTGTGTTCTTCATAATCCTCCATATGGAGTCTACCCAACTGGTTGAAGGCCTTCCTTTGGCTTTCTTAATCTTACGGATTTTAATATCTATCTGGAAGGTTATTCCTTATTGATGCTATGAAAGCAGCCCACCTCTTTCTCTGTTCCTATATTTGTGTGATGACAACTTTTAAGTAACTTTCCTAGCACAGTTTTTCATTAGTACCATTTTACAATCTTCTCATTTTGTCCTTAAACTCAGGGCAGCTAGATGCCAAAGATGGTAGATTATTGGGACTGGAGTCAGAAAGATTTGAGGGCAAATCTAGCCTCAGACACTTTCCAGCTTTGTGACCCTAAGGCATCACTTAACCTCTGTTTGTCTCAGTTTCCTCCATTTTCCTCAAAATGGGGCTAATAATAGCATCTACCTCATGGGGTTATAGTAATGAAATAATAATTATAAAGTACTTAACACAGTGCCTGGTATATAATAAGTTCTATGTAAGTGTTGGCTATCATCATTATTATTAAAAAAATAAGGTAGTTCATGATTTTAGCAATATAGCAATACCAAAAGAATGTTTTAGTTGACAAAATATTTCTAATAAAGATAGAAGCATAAGGAATCCCTGAAGCTTCCTGAATAGGGGAGTGACGGTCAGATTTATGTTTTAGGATTATCAATCGGGCAGTCATGGGGGACTGGAATGGGAGAAAATTTTCGCTAGATCATTCCATAGATGCCTGGAGACATGAATCTCAGAGCCCCTATAGTGCTGTTATGAGTCACTATATAATATGACCGCTCAACTAAAGGAGAACTTGTAAAACTACCCCATACATTACAGTGCCCATCTGTAGTCAGTGCAATTCAATATAACAAGCACTTACTAAGCATTTACTACTGTTCTAGGCCCTGGGAATAAAAAAACAAAAAATTGAAATACTTTCTAACCTCAAGGAACTTACCTTTGGCTAATAGGGAGGCCTTTCTCAAATTTATTTTCCTCACAGTATAATATTATACTGTGCCTTGAGGAACAGTAGTATTCTGCAGAAGCATCAATAAACGCATGCACACATACATTTGGAAATGTAAGCTCCATATTATTTCCCACACATATTACCCAGACTGGGCACACCCTTTGAGCACAGCTGAGCACAGAGAAGCAAATAGCAAAAATATATATACAAAATATTGGGAAAGGAGGGGATAGAGAAGAAAGTAACAGCTAAGCTATTCCATGAAGGAAGCTGGGGATTCAAAAGAGAGGAATAAGGAGGAAGAGTCTTCCAAATATAGGAGACAGTTTTAACAAAGGCATAGAAGACAGAGACAGAATATTATGGTTGGGAATAGCAGACAGCCCAGTATGGCTGAAATGCTGAGTGCATAAAGGACTGTAATATAAAATCAAGTAGTCTGGGGTCAGATTGTGAAAAGTTTTTAATGCCAAAGACATTTGTCCTAGAGGCAAGAGGGAGCCATTGGAACTTCTTGAACAGGGTAGGGGTATGGTCAGACATGTGCTTTAGGAATATCAGTTTGGTGATTGTGTGGAGGATGAGCTGAAAGGAGAAGAATCTAAAAAGAGGGCACCAATTGTGACAATATTCAAATAAATCAAATGAGACAGATTATAGTATCCTAAACAGAGTAGGGGACCAGGGAGTGAAAAGAAGAAGGATGCAAGGAGAATTATGGAGGTTAAATGAAAAAGAATTATCAACTGATTTTATGGAAAAGGTGAAGAGGAGAAAAAAGTCATAGTGAAATCCAAGGTTTCAAACCTAGGCTATGAGAAAGAGAGAGAGACAGAGACAGAAAAAAAGAGACAGAGATAGAAGCAGAGACAGAGGCTGAAAAGAGAGACAGAAAGACAAGAGGACAGGACAGGAGAGGAAAGGAGAGAACAGAAGAGGAGAGGAGAAGAGAAGGATCTGAGAGGAGGGGAGAGAGAGAGGGAGAAAAGGAATGGGGGGGGGAGAAATAGGAAAGAGAAGTAGGTTATAAAACTAGGAAACAGAAAGAGCCATTAACATAGATTAATAACTTTTACTCAGTTCCTTCAGAAAACCATAGTTAGAATCAAATGTTTCAGTGAACTTTTCATTGGGTTTCATTAGTGTCCCTCTTTTTTTTTCCTTGAGGAGAAGATATTGGACATGTCAATTTTTCCGTAAAAGTCATACTGGTTAGAGCTTCATTGGTGAATGCAGAGTCACTATGGAAGCTGCAGGTGAAATAGATATTCTAGATTAATGACTAGAAAACTGTTTGTGGGGGGGTTTAACTAAGTTTGTGGAGAAGAGGAGAGCATAAGGTTATGCTACTTTTTCAAATTCATTTCATTAAAAGAAAGTGTCTCAGAAATAATTAAAAATGTGTTTACTGAGACTCTAAAACTGAGTTTGTTTCTTAATTAATAGGAAAAAAATAGTCTGCACCAAACTGTGCAGCAAATCTCTTGAGGAATTCAAGTAATATCATAAAGCACGATAACAAAGCTATGGTTGTTTACTACTCCCCGTGCTGCGTACATTCATGTTTGATTACACTGGTTCATAAACAAAGAATTAAAGAACAGAGAAACGTGTCTATCTTCTCAACGCTGCTAAATAACTCTTTGATAAATGAAGGACAAACTCAACAGGAAACAAAAAATAAATAAAATAACTTTGTTTAATGTAACAATGGGGCTTCTCTCACTCTCTTTTCATATATTGTTCTCCATTTTTCTGAAGCATCCTCTTTGGGGGCTCTGAAGGAGGAAGACTTCTCTTCAAAGAGGCTCCGTCCTTTCAGTCCAGAACCAAACACCCTTGACTTTGAACTCCTTCATCACCTCAACAGACATTCTTAGTCTTTCCTCCAAATTTGACCAACTCTTCCCTTCAAAATTTCCTGAAAAGGTCTTTTGTCCTCCCTCCTTCACCTCTGGTTTCTGTTATTTCAGCATGGCACAGTCTATAGAGGGCCAGCTTGGGAGTCAAGAAGGTTTACTTTCTTCCTGAGATTTCCTAGTTGTGTTGATCTAAGAAAGCTACAGAATTTTCTTGTACCTTAAGCAACTTTCTAGAGTTGACCTATTAAATTATAGGCAGATTTACCTCAGAAAGATAAAAACTGTAAAGGTAAAAGACAGATTAGAAGGTCACCTTATCCCTTTCCCACCCACTCACATTTTACAGATAAGGAAATAGGTTAAATAACTTGTCTAAGGTAACATCCAATAATAGACAACTGAGTCATGATTTGAAGCCAAGATGTCTGAGTAAAATGTAATGACACATGCATGAGCACATGTATACACACATACACACACGAGTGTAAGTTTGTGGACAATATAAATAATCTTTATATCTTTATATCTTGCCTCAGTAGCTACACAATTCTTTGCACAAAGTAATTGCCTAATAATTTTCAGTAAGATACACTGGAAAGATCCCCTTCCCATGACCCACTCCCAAGGTTTAATTGCAACTCCATTGTAACACCTCTGCAAAAAAAAAAAAACATGATAAAGAGTTTCTATTCAGTAATGATCTTCACTTCTCCTTTATTGGAAACAGGGATAAAAAAGTCAGGTTGGACATCTTTCAAGACAAGCAGTTGCAGTGACAAGCAAGAGCAATGACAGCAACAGTGGCGACAGCAGTAAGAGCAACAAAGCTCTCCTTATGTTTTTTTAATTATTTTTAAATATTTTTAACAACTCAGGAATAATCTGAAGGGAAGGAGGCATCTGCTAGCAGTAAACAATGAAAATCAACTACTGGGTCTTAACAGATCGTGAGAAATATAGACCCCAGTGAGACATGAAGTCTTAATCATCATGTTCAGATGGTTTTCTCCATTCACAATTCATAACCATGTTTGTTTTCCTAAATGGATTTTGTTTTATGTGAGTCCAAAAGGATGAGAAAGCTCAGGAATGGGCAATGAAGATAATAGCTGTCTATAAGTTTTAATAGGGCCACCACATAAGCCCCAGAAGATAGAGCTAGGATTAATGAGTAGAAGTCACCAATAAGTCAATTTAGACTGAAGCTATCCTTAAGCAGAACAAACAGCTGCTCCCCTTCTCTGAAAGTCTATAAGGAAAGACTTGGTGATCCCTTGTTGGATTTACGAAATTTTTTATATCCTATCTCACTTAATTCTCAGAACAACCCTCATTGCTATTGTTATCTTCATTTTATAAATAAAGAAGAAATTTAATGACTTGTCCAGGATCACACAGCTACTAAGACAGGATTCAAAGGACTCCAGGAGTTCTATCTGCTATCCCACAATGTAAAACATTTATATACCTATTGGTCACAGGATCATTAATCTACATTAAAACACCTCATTTTACAGATGAGGAAACTGAGAAACAAGAAAGTTAAATGACTTTCTATGGAATCACGATTACTCACAACAATATACAGCCAACTAGTGAACATTTACTTCTGAAATTTCTCTCATAATAGGCTTGAAGTAGTCCATACCACTTCTGGATAATTCTAGTTACTGGTGTTTTTCCCTTGATATCAAGCCTAAATTCATCTTCTAATTTCTACAGAGTTTTTGTTGTTGTTTCTCCATTATTTCAGTCATGTTCTACCCTGCACGACCACTAGAGTGATTTCTTTCTCCAACTCATTTTATAGGTGAGAAAACTTGAGGCAATGAGGGTTAAATGATTAGGAGAGAGTCGCATGGCATTTGAGGCCAGATTTGAACTCAGGAAAATAAGCTTAGGCCATACATTTTATCCATTGGGTCACCTAGCTGCCCTTCCACAGAGTACAAACTATTATCATTCTATTCCAATCTCCTATTTTACAGATGAGGAAATTGAAACCTACTGAGGTTGAGAGTCTTAAGCAAAGTCGCAAAGAATAGATCCTCTGATCCATGTTCTTTCTAATGTATTCCACAGCCAGAAAAGAAAGTCAGCCACTAAAGGAAGAATCTGATTTCAGAGCAATATATGCTGCTGTGGCTAGATGCTGCCCTGAAGCTTGCTCCATGTCAACCAAAGAGGATTCCTGGGCTATTTCAGCCCTTGAAAAAGGAAGTCCTCTATCATCCAACAAGCACATACTACAGAGCTCAGTCACTAGGCTGCTCAAGCGAAAGACTAATTTTGCTTTGAATCTCTTACTTCTCTTCCAGCAGTCAAAAGTAGTCTTAGGAAAATATTTAGTACCCAGAAAGAAGCAGAGAATTGAAAGCTGGAAGAGACTTAGCAGCCTTCATATATAACCCCTCTGATTTTATAGTTGAGGAAATTCAAGATGTTCATCAAGATGAAATGACTGGCTCACAGTCACACAGGTAGTAAGTAATAGCTGGGATTCAAACCCTGGTCCTCAACTGCCAAACATAATGATTATACAGCTCAACTCCCCCCCCCCTTTTTTTTTTTAAACAGATCCAAAAATAGGAATCCCATTGGATGCAGAAACTGGGTCATGGTCACACAGAGAGGAAGTAGTAGAACTGGGATTCATAGGATCCTAGAGCTGAGAGACCCTCAAAGTCATCTAGAGTTCATCCAGTACAACCTGCTCAGTTTATGGACAAGGAGTCCAAGAGCTCAGTGACTTTCCCAATGTCACCACCTTTTAAATGGCAGAGGTGAGAAATAAACCTACATGCTCAGACTCCAATTCCAGCCCTTTTTTCTGGTATATGACTTTCCTTCTGATGTGATTAAATTGAGCAGAATCTGGATTCCATTCTCATAGAAGGAACCACGCCAATCAGGTAGTAGCTGTGGCCAGGATGGCCTCCCTTAAGAAAAACAAAAATGGGGGGAAAGGGGATTGTCAAATGCAAATATTCAGGAAAAATGGTTCTTTTGCAAAGCAACATTTTTGCTAAATAAAGACTATTCACCTGGGTGCTAACAACAGTGACTTCCTGATGGATAGCCAATGTGTGAACTTGCTGAAGACAGAATTCGGGCAGAACTGCTGGGAGAGAGGAAGCCCAGAGGGGTCTGGCACAGTTACTGAATTTTGACTTAAAGTTTTAATTCAAGGTGAAAATTGGCACCTGGGACTCAGCCTGGGAGAAATAGTTGGGGCTCTGTTCATTCGTTTCCCCTAAACAGGAAATTGGATTTCTCGATCTCTGGGCTTTTAACTACAGTATGAATGCAGTTCATTACCATTTTTTAAAATGAATGTATCTATTTATAAGGAGCATATGAATAGTAGGAAGTGGCAGTTAGAAGTGATTAAAAATAATAATTATTACAATGATTCCTCAAGCTCAGTCCTAATATTTGCTATAAAATATCAATATTATGTATAAAATATAGTCAAACTATGTCATTATACATAGTAATAGTTTTATATCTTGCTATATATGTATATATTATATATGTATATTAGGATGCCCATGTGCTCATGTGCCCCTTCATATATATTTGTATATCTATCTATATATGCACATATATATAAACATATACATACATATATGTATGTGCATAGGTATACATATACACATATAATTGATGGGCTTTTCCAAATATATATGTGCATATATATATAAGCAGACACATATATACATATTTTTCAAATCAAATACCATTCATTATTCACATGTGTCCATATATGCTATATGTTAACAAATATACCTAAAGACACACTCATATATAACTCTTTATATGTATTACATATATATGTACACATATACAAAATTTACACATTCATATGTATATTTGCATATTTCCAATCTCCCAATTGTATCCTTTACTCCAAAATAATCTTTGATGATAAGAAACAGGATATTATAGATGTCAGAAAACTGGATGCCACTTTATTCATGTCCAGAATAAACGGAGTCTGCACACTCTTACTAAATACCTAGAAACATTTACAAATATGTTTAATTGCATATAGATATGAATCTACAGGAAAAAAAATTATTCATATATACATATATATAACTACTTATATATGTTTTGTACATGTATTCAGGTCCTAAAAATCCTAGAGCAGGTTTAAGCTACATATACTTTAAATGATTAAAGTTTAAATTTGCTCTAAGATTTTGGGATACCATATATAACTGATGGAGCATGTGAGGTGTTCCTAATCTGAAATCAGGATGTAGGTAGAAGAGAATCCTGATTAAAGCATATCTCTTAGGAACTATGCTACAAAAGCCAATTTATCAAGGCTATCTAATTGCTATTAATTGGTTACTGAAATCCTACCAGTCTTTCTTGAATGGCTCATAAGGTATTCACAAAGCATTCTCTGTATCTTTAGAATACACCCAACACCTGCCTGAATCTCAGTAATGATCACACACCAAAACAACTACCAAATCAGTAGGACACAGAAATATTGATATTTTTCCCTTTTATCACAAACTCTTTGAAATGCTTATAGTCTTCCATAAACTAGACTTCTCTAGCAGAATGAATGGTGTTGTGTTTTTTTTTTTTAAAGTTGAATGCCAATCTTAGTTCTGAGTGAGGTGAGCACTAAGGTGCCCAACAGTGGACAAGCCAAAACCAATTTTCTTTTTCCTTGAGAAGCATTTTTTCTACCAACATCTGGGTAATCATAATCATAATAGTTGAAAATGACATCACATTTGATATACATACTTCATTTGATTCTCACAGCAATCCTTCTCTGATAATGATAATGATCCAGCAATCGCACTTGCCAGTTTGTCCGATGAACTGAGTCAAAATTCTCTTAAAATCACTGAGGTTCTGCCCCACACACCAGCTTCACCCAGATTATGATTCGTTCTCCTCCAGGGTGCCCCAATGCTTCTCCCCTAGTCCTCTGGCCAATCAGCTGCTCTCCTCAGAGGACTTTGTGCCATCATGAGACAAGGCCACTTTCCTCCAGGTCCCTCTCCCACCATATTCTGCCTTGCACATGCTGGTGAAACCAACTAACCGTGTACTTTTTCTTCTCCTTACCTCCCCACCACACATGATTCCTCCCTAGTCTCCACCCTTTAGATCCTTTGTGGTACAATCAGCTTTAGAATTCATCATTACAGTGAAAAACAGCAATTGCTTTGATTCAAAGAACCTGAATTCAAATCCTACTGTTGACACTTCTAAGTATTATTTTGATCAAATGACTCAATCTCTCTGGGTCTTTATTATATTTAAAAATGATAGGGTTATGGCCTCAGACACTTAATCCTTCCTGGCTGTGTGACCCTTAAATGCCTCAGCAAAAAATAAAAAAAAATTTTAAATGATAAGTTTAAACTCAATGGATTCTGAAGTTCCCTTCAACTTTAAAACTATGGACCTTTGAGTCTGAAACCAAAATTTAATTCTATCTCAGCAACTTACTAGTTGTATGACCTTTGATAAATCACAGTACCTCTCTCAGCCTCAGTTTTCCCAGTTGTAAAATAAGGCAGTTATTGTAGAGATCCTCTGAGAATTTAAGGGGTTAAGTGACTTGTCTTTGGTCACAGAGTTTTTGTCAAAGTTTGGGTTTAACCTCAGATCTTTTTGAATCCAAGGACAGATAGATCTCTATCCATTTTTACCACAGTGTCTCTCAGTGAGCTTAGCAGATGCTGAGAAGCAGTAATATCTTAAGCTCCACTTTATCTCCATTATTATTGTCCCATCCACTCTAAGGAATAATATTCTAATATTCCCTCCATTAATCCTTCTATTCGCTGAAATATACCTTTTTAAAAGTTCTTAGCTTTCATTATCAGCATAAGCTTTTTTTTTACTTTAACAGTCCTTGGTACTGTGCTTTCAGGACTTCACCACACTTTTATGTTGCTCCTGTATTACCTGCTCTTGCTTTCATCTTTTGAACATATTTAAGAATTCAAAGTTCATTGATGAGTTCCTGTGCATCCAAATTCATGTAGATAGATCCCTTTAAGCAACTCCTTCTCCAGTGAGGATCCATTTAATAAAATGGAAGTCTCCTTCTGATGCATTAAATATTTCACTAACATCGGTGCAACACTTGGTTTTCCATCTGCTCTAATCCAATTTTATGCCCAACTCATTTACTATCTTCAGTGCCTGTCTAAGCTACTGATAGTTACTGTCTAAGCTACTGACAGCTTCCTTTGTACTGACTTTTAAGATTTACAAAGTGCTTTCCTCACAACAACTCTGTGAGGTAAACAGTATTATCCCCTTTCACAGATAAAAAAACTGAGGTTAAATGTTTTGCCCAGAATGACTTAATGCCAAAGCCATGAATTAAACTCAATTCTCCTTACTTAGAAAGCCACACTCTCTCCAATATGCCATGTCACCTTACAAGTATTGTATACTGGAATAACTCAATGGGCTCCTATTCAATTACAAGTCATCATCTGCAAACTATGAATTTTCATCTACTTGTTTTCTTCCAATGCAGATGATTAAACTGATCTCTTATGAATAACCCTGGATTTCACTGAGGATATTTGGTAATGTTCCAAAGTTGGATGCAATTAATGCAATTTCATTTGTGCACAGGAACATTTGGAGAAAATTGCTATCAACAGGGAATCCTATCTGGATCATTCAGGATTTCCTCTAATGTACTTACAATCACACTGGGTAAACATGCCTCTTCATTTTATATCCAATAGAATATGAACTCCTAAGGAAAGAGAGAGAGAGAGAGAGAGAGAGAGAGAGAGAGAGAGAGAGAGAGAGAGAGAGAGAGAGACAGAGAGAGAGAGAGAGAGACAGAGAGAGAGAGAGACAGAGACAGAGACAGAGACAGAGACAGAGACAGAGAGGGATGGTGAAAGAGAGGGAAAGAGATAGGGGGAAAGATAGAGAGAGGGAGGAAGGAAGAGAGACAGAGACAGACACAGAGAGAGAAGAGAGAAGGGGAGAGGAAGAGAGATAGAAAGAGAGACAGAGAGAAAAAAGGGAGAGAGGGAAAGAGGGAGAAAGACAGACAGAGAGAAAAGAGGGAGATAAAGGGAAGGAGGGAAGGAGGGAAGGAGGGATGGAGGGATGGAGGGATGGAGGGATGGAGAGAGAGAGAGAGAGAGAGAGAGAGAGAGAGAGAGAGAGAGAGAGAGAGAGAGAGAGAGAGAGAGAGAACGAGAACAGTGTTAAGTATTATTTCTCAAAGTGCCGGGATACAAAAAAAAAAGAAAATAAGGTGATTCTTCTCAAGAATCTTACATTCTATTAGAGGAAGAAAAAACATAAAGGAGAGCTAGATGAGAGAACCAGACCTGTGTAGTGAGTGAAGACTGTGGCTGGCTTTTTTCTAGGCAGGAACTCAGCAATCATTGAATTGATCTCAGGATGGATTTATTTTGAGGAGCCAAGTAGTCAATGTAGAGATTGAGCAAAATGACATGATGGTGGGTACCACAGGCTGGAGGTTGAGCAAAAAGTGGAGTGCATACCAGGGATTTTTGCTCTTTTTTCTGTCCCTAGCATTCGGCATGGGGCCTGGCATATGATAAGTGCTAAATAATATTTGTTGCTGCTTTTGTTAATGAAGAGGAGAATGAAGAGGATGACAATGATGAGTGAGGATGATGACAATGACAAAGTTGATGATATGATGATGATGATGATATTGACTGGTCCTTATGCTCAAGAGATTGTCAGAGATCTGTAGATAATTCTGTCTAAATCTCGCTCTTTTGACATATCGAACAGAATTGTAATAATATAAATGGCATTAACATGACACTACGTAGGTTTCCAAGAACTCTCTCATTTGATCCTCACAACAATCTTGAAAGACATTATCATTCTTTCTCATTTTGCAGATAAGAAAAATGAGGCTTGGAAAGGATGACTTAGGCTAGTTAATGTTAGAGGCAAAATTCAAATCCAGCTCTTCTTGACTTCTCCGAAGGACTCAAGTCCAGTG
Source organism: Sminthopsis crassicaudata (assembly GCF_048593235.1). Classification (NCBI taxonomy): domain Eukaryota; kingdom Metazoa; phylum Chordata; class Mammalia; order Dasyuromorphia; family Dasyuridae; genus Sminthopsis; species Sminthopsis crassicaudata. The sequence continues at coordinate 48,470,632 of NC_133620.1, forward strand.
TGCTCAACATTATGCCTTTAATATTCAAATATTGACTTTCTTTCTGAGGAGAGACTCTAAAGGTTGAATTTTGTTTGACATCAAAAAACAATAGACCCAGTGGGATCATGGATTTTCTACAGCTTTCAGACAGCTGTGTGACTCTGATCTCCTGTAGAAAATCACCTAAGAGAGCCTGACTTTTCTTTTCTCATGTTTTCATTAAAGATGCCATTGATATTAATAATAACTGACATTTCTAAAATGTTTTAAAGCTTGCAAAGCACTTTACATACATTAGCTCATTTTAGCCTCAATAGCATAGTGAAGTAGATATTACAAGTATCAAGATCCTCATTTTAAAGATGAGGGAACTGGTATTTAGAGAGGTTAAGTGTTTTAAACATGGTCACACAAAAAGGGTTAGAGTCAAAATTTGATTCCAAGTATTAGTGACTCCAAGTCTACTCTATTCACTAAAACTCCCTGCTTATCCTTTATAGAGATAACTTTCCTTTAAATATTTTATAGAGATTAGAAAGTAGATATATAAAGAGCTAGTTGCTGATATCTGCTCATTCATCTTTTGAGGAGTAAAAATAAAAGCACTTTCCATGACTTTTTTCCTATGCTTTTGGAATATTTTCCTCATTGAGGTAACTTGAAAATCAACTCCTGAGAACCTTAAGGGTGTATTGCTTCCAGAATATATTTCTATTTAATGTATTTGGTCCAGTCTAGAGATACTTTTCACCATTATATCTTAAGTATTACCATCATTTTCTCACACTGTACAATATGGCATTTCCACTAATGCCATTGATGAAAATAAATCACCACAGGAATCCTAAGATCTTTCTCCATCTTTGTCTATTTGCCTTCCTTCTGATTTTGAGATAATCTGGTTTAGCTAGACCTCACACCAAAACTTTATTTTCTCATCAGCTGCTTTTATAATTTTTTGTTTGTCTGGGAGGAGATTCAGAAGGAGATAATTATATTTCTAATTATCTTCCATATTTCTCCTCCAGAATGAGTATGTCTTCTACTCTAATGTCACCTTCAACTGCTGTATTCTCTTCAGATCATGTTATTTCATGCTAAGGTTATTTGGGGGTTTCTTTGACTTCTATTGTGATTATTTTACATCTACTAATAATATCTTTTTTAAAAAACCAGTGAAGGGACAGCTAGATGATGCAGTAGATAGAGCATCAGCCCTAAAGTCAGGAGGATCTGAGTTCAAGTCCCTTCTTAGACTGGACACTTAGTAACTCTGGGTAAATCACCTAATCCCAATTTGCTTTGCCAAAAAAGTTTTTTTTTAATGGTAGAATCTAAATTTTTATTCTTGTCCACTTTCAATTTAAATATATTTTATTAATGTTTTTTGTCTTTACAACAAAGTATGGCAGTTTGACTTTTCTGTATATATACCAAAGAAAAACAAGCAAGAACATTTCATAGAGTAACTCTTATGTTGTTATAGTAGCCTGTCCTAATAGTACCCCACATCTTTTCCAGGTGGAGGGAGATTTATAATTTTGTTCTCTCTTCTCTGAAAGGTAGGTAGGTGGCTGAAATGGAGAAAGTGCTGAGCCTGAAATGAGGACAACCTGAATTCAAATCCTACCTCTAGCATTTACTTAACGGTGTACAAATGAGCAAGTCATTTAATCTTTGTCTGCCTCAGTTTCCTCAACTGTGAAATAGCACCTACCTCTGAGGGTTGTTGTGAGTATCAAAAAAATATACTATTTATAAGTTCTTAGCATGTGCCTGGCACACAGAAGTTTAATACATTTGTCCACCCACCCTCTTCAGATTAAATTTAATTTGTAGTGTTTTTTTAATTCACATTGCTGATGTCAATGTACATATTGCTCTCTTGATTCTTCCCATTTCACTGCATCAATTGTCCCCAAACTTCTATGAATTCTTTTCATTCTTTAGGTCTTACTATATAATAATGTTCCATTACATTCATATGCTGTAGGTTTTTTCTTTCATTCCCTAATCAAAGGATACCCTTCATTTCTATGAAACCACAAAGAATGCTACAATAAATATTTTGGTATATTTTAGGCCTTTATTTCTGTCTTTGACCATGTTGAAGTATATGACAATAGTGCATTAAGAGATCAAAGAATATGGATAGTTTTGTCATTTTTCTTTTATATTTTCATAGTGAAATCTAAAATTTTTGGATCAATTTAAAGCTCCACTTAGTGCACCAGTAGCCTTCTCATATACCCTCCCACATTACCATTCTTGTTTCTGCCAACCAATAGTCATGATGCAAAATCTCTGAGATGCTATAATTTGTATTTCTCTTATTATCAGTGATTTAAAGCATGTTTCTATAGGGCCATTTATAAGTTGCAATTTTTATTTTGAAAACTGTTTATTCATCATTAGACTATTTTCTTTATGTTTGAAATGCTTCTTTTTTTTAAAAATTTTTTTTTGTCTTTTCATCAACTAGATTTCCCCTATATCCTTCCATTTTCTCCCATGAAAGGAACCATGAAGTATAACAAAGAATATTTTTAAAATAAAAAAAGAAAATGAGGAATAAAAGAAAATTTGACAAAACTGATTTTTGTAAGATATGAAAATATATGCAATGATCTATTTCCTACTTCTTCCTAAGATAGTAAGGAATATGTCTTCTTATGTCTTTTATTTGGAATCATGTTTGTTCTTTGTAATTTTGCAACATTCACTTTTGATTATTTCGTTGTTGCTTTGTTTTAATTTACATTATTGTACTCATTGTGTAAATTGTTTTCTTGATTCTGCTTATTTTGCTCTGCTTTATCTATTAATACAGATCTTTCCATGCTTCTCTGTATTCATTATACTCATGATTTTTTACACCTCAGTAATATTCCATTGCAATCATGTGCCAGAATTATTCGGTTATTCTTCAATTAGTGGGTTTCTAATTTGTTTCTAGTTCTTTGTTACCACAAAAAAAAAAAGTTTCACCATAAATATTTTTATATATAAGTGGACTTTTTTCTTACCAATGACTTCCTGAGAAGATAATAGAAGAATCTCTTAGTCAAATGATATGGACATTTTAGTGACTTTATCTGCATAATTACAAATTGCTTTCTAAAAATGATTGTCCTAATTCACAGCTCCACCAACAATATACTACCATGTCTATCTTCTCATAACTTTTCCAACTTTGATTCGTTCCATCTTTTGTCATCTTTGTCAAGTTTCTAGGTGTGAGGCAAAACTTCCAGGTTGTTTTGATGCACATTTCTTTCACATTAATAATCTGGAGCACTCTCTCAAATTGTTGTTAAGAGTTAGCAATTTTTTTATTTGAAACCATGTGTTCATATCCTTTGACCTCTTTTGACTAGTTATTGGTTGGATGATCGCTCTTGGTGATATCTATTTGATATCCTTGTATCCCTGAATTCCTTGCACATTTTGTATGTTACATTTTTATTAGTGACAGCCAATGCAAATATTTTCCTGTTCTACTATTTCCCTTGTAATTCTGTCTTCATTATGTTTTTAAAGCATTTTAAATTTATGTAGCAAAAATTGCCCACTTTATTTTTAGGATTCTCTCACTCCCTGTTTGGTTAAAAATTCTCCCTCTAGCCATAGTTGTGAAAGGTTTCCTGGTCTTATTCTTTTCCATGTCCCATTTTTCAGGGTTGACAGCCAGTTTAAATAGGTCAGGTTGGAACTGCCGTAATCTCGTGCAATGTCTTCTCATATTTATCAATAGTATAGATTCTGGTCTTTGTGCTAACCAGTCAATGATGATCTGAATTCACACAGACAGCTGATTCCAAAATGACCATTGTCAGTAAAAAATAATTTCTTCTTTGTCAAAATAGAGTTCATCATGTTTATTATATTATTAATTGGTATTTGCCAAATCTATAATTTTTCAAAACTTTTTCTGGAAAAGGTATTGATGATATATAAGTATGAAATTCTGTATTTGGTCTTTTCCTTTTTTTTATTGCAAGTTATATTTTCCAACATTGTTTTTAAACATCCACTCTGCATCTAACTTCAATGAGTCAATGAGTATTTGTTGACTGAATTTAGAGGATCTTGTCAAATCCTTTACAAAATACCACTACTTCTTCATGCCTTACATAATAGCAGAGAGGCAGCCTCCCATAATGGATAGAGATCTGAATTTAAGATCAGAAAAACTCTAGTCAAGCCCTTCCACCATCACATACTGACGGAATGACCCTCATCAAGTCATTGGCCCTATCAATGTCCCGGGCATATCTCTAAGACTTCAAGTTACAGAGTTATCTGCTAAATGGAGGGTCTTCATTAGATCAAAAACAAATGCCAAGAAAAGTGGCATGAGGAATATATTTTAATTTCTTTGAAAATGAACAGAACTTCTAGTCTCTAAACCAAAAGACATCCATTAAAACTACCAAGAATTAATGGCCAAGGGGAAGCTAAGTGGTGAATGGATAGCATACCAGAATTGGAGTCAGGAGAACCTGAGTTCAAATCCCCCTCAAATCCCAATTTACTAGTTATATAATCCCGGGCAACTCAATAGCAATTGTCTCCCCAAAAAAGGGTGGGGAAATAATTAATAGACAAGAAATTGAAAAAGTCTGAAAATATATGCAATGTATTTCATAAGATTGTGAGTTTCTTGAGGGCAGGAACTAACTTTTGCTTCTTTTTGTATTCCCAGTACTGTTTGGCTATCACAGAGTCTGGAACATAGTAAACATTTAATAAATATTTGTTGACTGACCAATTGATATAGAACACTTGTGCTAACTTCTGCAAAGAGGTACAATGATAAATTAGCCTGATTTTTTTCTCTCTTCCTTTTATTTTCTTTTGCATTCTTAAAAGAATACTATTGGTTTTCTAGGATGATTCTCTGGGAAGAAGAGAGGAATACTGGGGGAAACCATGAGGTAATATAAAAAAAACTGAAACATCAATTAGAATCTTTTTTAATGAAAAGAGATAATAGTCTAATAAATGCATGATTCTTACTACTCTCTCCCTGTCCCACCCTTTTTTAAAATTCCTTCAACATTCAGTATAAAAGCATAAAATTGAGGGTTACCTTATTCTTTTTATCTGTTTCATGCTGCACTGTGACAACCCCCCCAAAAAAAATTTTTTTAAAAACAAGCATTCAAACCTCTAAGTGATCAGTTTCTGCAGAGACAGCTAGTCAGATATAGTCTGTAACCACACCATTCTGAAGCCTTATAGTTTGGTGGAATCTGACTAAGTATAGTTCCACTGTCATGCTACCAAACCCACGTCTACCTTGAAGCTATAAGGAGATATCAGGTAAGGAAGAGCCAAAACTGTTGAACTTCCTCCATTCCTTGAGATTTTTAAAATGTCTTTCCAGGAGTCTGCAATAGCTGCCCAAGATATAGAGATTTTCTATAATCTTGCCAGACTTCTTCTGGCCCTTGATGACATAGGAATACATCAATATAACAATAAAAGAAAACAAGATGACATGGTAGATAGAATACTATCCCCAAAGTCAGGAAGAACTGGATTTATGTCCTGTCTCAAATACATACTAGCCACGAGAACCTGGCTAACTCTTCTAACTTCCTTATAAATTACCAATGAGTTTCCAATCTACTTTGGTAAAAGGAGGTTCAAGACCTTAAAATGATAAATTACAAGTGTAGGTGAAATAAGTTTAATAACTTAAATGTATATAATACTTTTAAACTTTAAAGGAAGAGAAGATAGATTATTTGCAAGATCAGGAATGTGCACCTAAAAAAGATACTAACAATTAATTTATGTAACTTGCAAATAGTTTAATATATATTATCTTCTGAGGAAGCTGAGTCTCAGAGAGGCTAATGGTACAGATGTATGCGTCCTTTTGACTCAAGTATTCTATTTTATCTATTTACAAATCAGGCCAATTTTCAAGATCAAGAAACCTCCCAGCACTGACACTCACAGAATCAAAGAAGCTCAAAATTAAAAATAATTTCAGGGGTCATTTAATCCATCTCTTGCCTAAGATGTGAATCCAATTTCTAACATCATCATTCGGCTTCTATTGGAAATCTTCAGTGATGGAGAACACGTAGCCTTTAGGACAGTTGTTTCCAACTTTGGGCAGCACAAATTGTTAGGGTATTTTTCCTGACAGTGGGATAAAATATTATAATTCTATGGAACAGGTAACTGAAGAGAAATACAGAGGAATACAGACCTAGAGATATGGGGATAGAAAAAGAGAAATAGATTCACCAAGCAGTATTATAGAAAGAACCTTAAACTTCTCTAGGTGCCTTCTCTCATATAACCAGGACTCAGGACTCATGTGAACATATTTCAGTTCTGGAGGAATCTGCCCTCCAAAAAACAGGATCATGCTCTTGTTCTCATATTCTCTGACTTATTATTTGAAATCCCTAGAAAATTTTGCTTAAAAATTAGATTTGGCTCATGTAGGCTCTCCTCAAAGGAACAAAAACATATTCACTATATAAGGTAGACCTCAATATAGGAAGCTATTTGTTTCCTGTGCTACAAAAGAAATGCCTAATGCACAAAAGATTCAAAATGTATATTGTTAAATAAAAATCTTGATGCTATAATCTAAAACTCCTATTTTGTTCTCCCAGAATTTATATTTAAAATGTAAAAACAAAAAACACTTAACAAATTTTGCAATAGACCCTTCACCTTCATGTTGGTTCTGCATTTTCTAAACAACTCCCCTAAGGTTCATGTGTTTTGTCAAATCAGGTCAAGATTTGGACCCAGTCTCCTAATATTTTCCCAAAAGTATCATGAGAATGTCTATCACATTGCATCCAATACTAGCTAGAAACCCAAGAGCTCTTAAACACACCACACATACACACACACACACACACACACACACACACACACACACACACACACCCCTTCTCACTTCATTGAAAATGTCAGAGAGAGTTCCACACCATAAGTTGTAGAGAAGAAGAGAGCAAGAACAGAAGGTATCTAGAACTTTGAAGCTTACTGAATAGGTAAGTTTTTTGCCACATGAGATATGCACAAACTTTAAATACCCAAGAGGAAAACCTGTTATTCTTATTCTTGCTAATGATACAAAAGCAACATGAAATGGCAAATAGAAAGATTGCCTCAGGTTCAAGAAGAGCCGGGTTCAAGTCTTATAATCATGACATATGGACTGTGTGACTCTGGGTGAGTCGCTTAATTTCTTAGTGACCCAAGCAATTTTCTAAGGTTTTAAAATACAAAAGAGTCACTAATTCCTAAGAGGAGAGGGAATGCTCATTCCAGTTTCCCTACAGCAGAAAAATCACATATCCAGACCAAAAATGATCCTCACATCAATGCTATACATCTAATAAGGAAGGTAACAGAGGTATCATTATCTCCATCATATCGATGAAGAAACTAAGGCTCCCATAATTTAAGTGATTTGCCCAAAATGACAGAGCTGGTAAACTCAGAAATCAGACTCCAATCTAGGTTTCTTCCAAGTCCAAGTCAAGTGGTCCCTAAGCAATGATACTCAGAGCAATCAGATTGATTGATTAGTTGGTTATTGTGCTTCCTTCTCAAGAAGGACCAAATGACATCACCATGTTTAGGCCAAGTTACAGTGTGCCCGACTGTGGCTGATCAAACCAATATGAGCTTGGAATGGTCTACCACAGGAGGACACAAATAGTGGATGTGAAGTGGATTCTCTGGCTTTGTGCATCTTACATTCCTTTTGAACTAACTTTGGTCTGATAAAGGAGTTGGATTTGAGTGACATCTAACTAGATGAGAAAGATTCCTCCCATTATAATTAAGAATAATATCTGAGCTTTGTCACTGAGAGTAGGTTGATATGGGGTTTAGAATGTCGGGATTTCAAAACAGAAGCTGAGATCTTTATGGACCAAATTCAAAGAAATCAATCTTCCAAGTAAAAGATAATGGAGAGAACTTCCATTGCACCTCAAGACTATTTAAAAAGAGAGTTAAACACAATGCTTTGATGCGTCATTTCATTTTTGCTATGTTCTAAGCTGTTGAGATCTTCTGGGACCTTAATTCTGTTGCAGTTTTGTGGTTTCTAGAAATTTGATAAGTGCACCATTGATTAAAAATTATTATTGATTAGAATATTAAGCAGCATGAAGCCAATCAGAGATCCCAAGGGCACTTTCCTGGAGACCCACCAAGTTGGCATTGAACCTTTAATGATTGATTTTAAAGTGTAGTCATTTGACTGTATTTTCCACAAGAATGGTGGGAAATACTAATCAACTGTTGTGATTTACCAGTTTAGCAACCCTATCCAAAAAAAAAAAAAAAAAAAAAAACCAGAAATGTTTAATCTGTTCCAATCTATTGATAAAACCATGCTGACTCTCTGTGATCGTGGTTGCCTTTCCAAATATTCACTAATTATCCCTTTAATGATCCATTCTAGAATTTTGTTAGGGAACTAATTCAAGGTCTTGGGCCTATATTTAGCAATGTCTCTTCTGTTCCCTGAAAATCAGGCCATTTGTCCTTCTGCAAAGTTGCAGTATTTTCACATTTCTCCAGTTTTTCAGCTATTACTGACAATCACACTGGGCCATTTCAGTGCCCAAGAAAGCACTTCATCCATAACAGATGACCTGAACTCATCAAGGGCAGCTAGGTGCTCTCTTACCATCTCTTTAGTTATCCTGTGGATCTACTTCACATTAGTCATTTTTGTTCAGCTTTTTCTAGTTCATAGGTCTAGTTGTCCTTGGCAGAGAAAACAGAATCAAAATAAAAATTGGGCAACTCTGCCTGTTCTCTGTCACCATTTAACCCAACCACTCTTAAGAAATAGCCCTACCTTTTCTTTGATAATCCCCTTTCTCTCACTATAGCTTAAAAAAAATCTTTTATCTTTGACATCTCTTGTCAGCCTCAGCTCATTCTGAACCTTAGAAATTCAGTCTTGTAAAGACAGTGCCACATTCATGTTTATCCTCCATTACCTGTCCTTCATCCATCTCCCTTCCCTTACCTCATCCTCCCCTAGTAACAAGGATTACAGATATCTGTTCTTTATGTATCCATTTAAAAGATCTATGTCGTCATTATCTGGATATCAGGCATCTCCTTTTTTTTCATTTTGAATGGAATTATTTCCCTTTATGTCTTCAAAATTTCATTCTTGAGAGTTTCTCTACCCCCTTGGACCAACATCCCTGGTAGAATTTTAAACAATGGTAACTTATCTGATTCTTCTGAACCCTTTAAAATCATTGGTGGTATGAGTTTGACTTTCCTCCCCTCTGTCACAAACTCTAAGAGGGGGTGGTCATTTCCCCAGGAGTTTCCCATCATTTCTTCCTCCATCAGTTCTTCCATATAAGTGAGAATCAGAATAGCGTCTGTCCTACTGATTCCTCCAACTTTGGGGAGATAGTGTTATAGCTAATCAAGATATTATTAAACACTCTGATTTTTAGCAGAGACAACTAGTAAATATTTCCCAACACTACTGTATAGCTTATGATCTACTTCCTGAATTCCTCTCCTATTTCTGCTTCCTGTTCATCAGTACTCTATTTTTGCCTTTGCCTTCAGTGATCTTTGTTTAAATGGCTTATACAATAATTTTTATTTAATTGGGTCTCCCTATTTCACTCACACTGGAAATACAATTACTCATGCCTAAGTCCAATACTGTTTGGATTGGAAAATTTAACCCCAGAAAATTTATCCTCCATTACCTGTTGTTCTTCCATTGCTTTTCCCTTGCCTCATCCTCCCCCAGTAGCAGGGATTGTTGATATTTACCACCACATCTGCTCCTTATGTATCATTTTAAAGATCTTTATTGTTGTTATCTGGGTATGAAGCATCTCCCGATTTTTTTTCCTTTTGAATAGAATTATTTCTCTTTATGTCTTCAAATTTTCACTCTTGAGAATTTCTCTACCCTCTTGTTCTGACATCCCTAGCAGAATTTTAGATATATTTTTCCAACTAGGCCAGGTTGCTCCATTTTTAAAAATAGCCTGGTAGCCTCCAATACCCAGCTGGAGTGCCCTGCCATATTGGTGCTCAGCTTAGGGCAGACATGAGTCTTAGCCCTACTGTTGCTCAGAACTACAGAACATTATCCCCCAGTAGCAGGGATTTAGATACATACCCACATATCTGGTCTCTATACCATCATTCTACTTTCTGGTTCTTAGATGTCCTTATATATACACATTTTGTTAAAAATTAATTTTTATATCTTTCATTTTTACATTTCCTACATTTCCCAATGTATCCCTGCTCTCTCCCCTTTCCTACAGAGACATTCTGTGTAACAAAGAATTTTAAAAGACAAATGTACACGTACAAGACTGCCTTCCCACTTTTACCTACCTGTCTTTTGAATAAGATATGAACATGTAAAGGCGCATTGCATTCTTATTTTTCAATCTGCTGAGTCTCAGTGATAACCTAGGAAATTGAATTTGCATCCTAGTGTTAAGAACCCTATTTTTATCTTGCTGTTACTTATACTTTAGGCATTGGTATGGAGATATTTGAGACCACTGGTTTTACTACTATCTTTTTTCTTGGATTTTTTTGTTCCTCCTGTGAACCTCTGGGAGTTTCAACTATTATTCTTCCTACATTATAAACTACCTTTCTCTGTTATGTAGTTTGACGAATATAAGCAGTCAGGTTTCTCCCTCCCTCAGCTTTTGCTGTTAAATCTCCTTTGATTAAAATGGCAAAACACCAGCAAATACATTCTCCTCAGCCCTTGTTAGGTGCAATCAATCAATCAAAAATCATCTGGAACTTCCTGCTCTTTTATTAATATTTGGGATACTAGTGTCTTTACACTGGAAGGATTCTATTCTAAAAGAACTCAATGTGTTCACAACAAGAAAATTCAGAATACAATTAAAGTTAAGGCACAGTGGTTAAATGCAGGGGGTCCTAATAACTAAGGGGATCAAGAAAGCCCTCTTCAAAGAAATGGCACTGAGGCTAAGGTTTGAATGGGATGGAGGGAGAGGAAGGAGCAAGCAATCCCAGGCATGGGGGAATAGTCTGAGCAGAGGCAGAAGGTGGTGACAGACTTATCTGTCATGTATGGAGAAGAGAATGTAAGTCAATTTGGCTGAAACATAGAATGTGTAAGGGGCTATAGTTTGTAATCACATGACACATTGGGACACTGCATCCCAAACTGAGAGCCATCCATTCCTATATCATAAGCCATTACCCACAAACCCACAAATCCAAATCTCATCTCCAGGCACTGTCTTCTGAATCAATTGTTCACTTCTTTAATCACATTGTTTCGTTCTGTTCCCTTACTTTTCATGAACATCAGTGTAAAAAATATCACCTGTGACCCTAACTTCAGTTACCCGAGATGGCCCTACCTTCCATCTCTTGCTCATCCATGTCCTGTAGAAAGATGGCAAGGACCAGACTGGGTCAGATTCCACAGTCTCCAAAGCAAATTCCCCTAGTGCAGAGAGAGTTCCCCATCACCATCATCTCATCTCCAGCCTCAGGTGAGAAGATTTATTACCTAACCTCCATTCCCTGGCCACCACCACCTGATTCTTTATTCCCATCCTCCTCAACTCTTCACTCCAAAGTTCCAACTCTTTCTATCTCTCAGACTCACTTTTCTAGTCTTCTTACATTTTATTCCCTTTTTAATCCAGAACAAGAACTCCATCTCTCTTGATAGCATTTTCTCTTTCTGTCCCTCATACCTGGATTGTGCTCCCTCCTCAAACCTACTGGCTTCCTAAAGTCCCAGCCAAAATCCAGTCTTGTACAGAAGTTCTTCCCAACACCTCATAATTCTAATGCCTTTCCTCCCTTAATTATTTTCTATTTTTCCTCTATACAGCTTGTTTTTACATATTCCTTTACTCATTAACATCTATTAGATTGTGAGCTCCTTAGATGCCTTATTCCTTTTTGTATTTCCAAAGCTTAACACTGGATCTGACACAAAATATGTGTTTAATAAACATTTATTGACTCACTTTATTATATGGATGGCTATCTGATAAGGGTAGTGGAGGAAATTATTCTAATATAAAAAGACATTTATAAAAACTCTGATTTTTCACATTTAAGTTTACATTGTAGCTTATCAACTGTTTTTGGCAATTTGTAGATACTACAACAAAAGCTTATAAAGAGTAAAATTCACCAATAATTAGCAAAAAAGTGGACTGTGATTAGTTTGAGTCTTCTAGGCATAATTAAAGAATTTGTTTACATAATTGTTTCCTTTTCTTAAGGCATAAAATGTTTTTGTATGTTCAAACATTCACTCTGGCAACAAGGCTAAATGCAAGTATAATTTTTTTTTCATTTCTCTAAGCTTAGAAAACAATCTTTAAACTAAGAGCTCCCATAAAAGGAAAACAGCCATCAGTTAAGTAAATAAACACGATGGTGAACAGACAGCATAATCTACTCCTGTGTTGATCACTACAGAACTTCATGCCAGGAGCTAAAGTACAAATGAAGCACCCATGTGAGAGAATGAATTTTCATTGTTACCTGAGTTGCAAACTCCTTACCCATAATGCAGATCTCCCTTTCTGTGCCATTCAGAAACTGAAGACTTTAGAGCACTTTTTTTCATTAGTGAACTAAAATTCATTATTCATGATTCGTTTAGTGTGAAGGATTGTAAGCATGAAATTCTGCTCAGTACCCTTAGGCCTTGAAGTTGTAGTCACTCCATGACAATTATAGAGTACCTTGATTGAATAGATTGATTTCATTGAGAGTTCTGACTGCAGAATTTAGATTCTTTGCCTCCAGGGAATCCACAAAGTTTTTTTGGACGTTAACCATGTACTTACACATATTTAACTTGTTTTCAAAATCACTGTCTGTGAAATCAAATTTATCTTTTTTTCTCTTAAAGGAGAAAAAAATAAATCTATCCATCTACATCATGGAATCTCTATATCGTTGTTAAGTAATGTCTTAACACTTTGTGACTCCATTTAGAGTTTTCTTGGCAAAAAAACTGAAGTGATTTTCCATTTCTTTCTCATTTTACAGATGAGGAAACTGTGGCAAACAGGGTCAAATGACTTGCCCCAGAGTATTTGAAGTTGGATTGGAATTCAGGAAGATGAGTCTTCCTCTCTCTGGGACCAACATTTTATTCATTTTGGCACCCCCTTGCTACCCAGAATCTCTATATACCTTTGGATAAAATCTTTTCATTAACAATTAAAGCTGAAAATGAGACAAAAAATTAATCTGATTCCCTTTCATATAGTCAGTCAGTAAACATTTATCAAGTTCCTCCATGCTAAGAGCTGTGCTAAGTTATGGAGATATAAATAAAGACAAAAGACAGTCTTCAACGAGCTTGCAATTTATCGGTGGGGGGAGCGAGTTGGAATGGACAACAAACAAATAAACATTTACAAACAAGCTCTATATGGCCTAGATGGAAAATAATACTGAGAGGAAAGGCAATGAAATTAAGAGAAGTTGAGGAAGATTTCCTATAATGGGGGAATTTTAATCAGGACTTAAAGGAAGCTAGAGAAGGCATTAGGAGGAGAAAAGGAGAGAGAGCATTCCATACACAGGGAACAGCCAGAGAAAATAACTGGAGTTGAGAAATGGAGTGCCAAAAGGCATCCTTATTTTAGAGTATGTGAAAGAATATAGTATAAGAAAACTGGAAAGATAAAAGGGGACTACACACTCAGCTTACTAGAAACTTGGTTTTATAAAAACAATGTTAACTCTCAAAATCGTTTTTACCTAATTTTAATTTGTCAAGCTATATTTAAATCTTCAATCATAGCATGATCAGCAATTTAACAGTTGATACAGCTTGAGCTTTGGACCAAGAGTGAGGAAGTCCAGACTTCAAATACTGACTAGCTGTGTGACCCTGAACAAGTCCCTTTTAACTCAGTTTGCCTCTGTTTACTTATTTGTAAAATGAACAGAAGGAAATGACAAACCATTCCAGTATCTTTGCCAAGAAAACCCCAATCACAGACACAACTGTCGACAACAAACCAAAGCAGCCCAAAAAACTTATTTTTAAGGACATACCTGCTTTGTATTAATGTTTAATTTATCAATAGCAGGTTAATATTGGGATATAGATAATATTATATTGCATCATAATATATGTGATATATACATGATGTTGACACATAATTAAGGACTAATGATCTTAATGTGGATTGTGGTCCCTTTAAGACTAGTCCTTTCAGACTGATTTATTCCTTTCTGATTCCCAACCCCTCCTTGCTGAAGAAGCTAGGACTTTTGATGAACAAATCCTGGTCAAAAGTACACTTTTGAATTCTAATAGGAGATATCTGGGCTCTCCCAGCCCCCATCAGATCTGAGCCAACTTGGGCTGTCCTAGCCCCCATTCTAATGATCTGCTCAGGTTTCCCAACCCCCACCTAGCAAATTCTAAACTTCACTAAAACCCAGCCTAGGAGCCAACATGGGATTCTACCCACAGGCTCCTTTAGCTATAAAAGAGCCAAGCTGGAGTCCTCTCTTTGCAGAGGTTCCAAATATGCCAGCCTTAAACCTGGCATGCCAAAGAATCTCTACCCACTGGAATCCTGGTTCCAAATGCCCTTTTATCTCTACCTTCAACTTTACTAATCAGACTCTACTTCCAAACCCCATAATAAACCTCTTTTATCAACCTAGGTTTTGGGGTCTGTAAATTCCTTTACAGGGGACTCTTGCACTGCCATTAGACATCATTTAATTCTATATCCTTTCATCTAATCCAAAGGAGTTGCAGGGGAGCTCTATTTGACTCCCTGTACCCCAAACCTGCCACTAGACCTCAATTAAAACCTAATTTCATTTAGGTACTCCAATTCTAAGCCTCATAAATCTGAATTTGAACCAAAATATCAGAAAACTCCCCTTTGAAGTATTAATCTACCTTAAATTTTATAAATGTATTCTTTTATTTTTGACCTTATTAATTATGACCAATTAATTATTAAGATGGGGATCTTAGTATTTAGTCAGGATTTTGATTAGCATGAAACATTAGCCACCTTGTCTGGCTAATGTCAGATTTAGCCAATTTTTTTGGCTCTAGCCATAATATACATAACTTGGTAGGAGACATGAATTATTAGAATGAATTGGAAATGACTGTAATTGGTTTCTTTATTCAGTCCAGCAAGTGTTGCATATTCACAGCCATACTTAACAATTTTGAGCATTTAATTTTGTATTATCAAATATTATTGAGAATATTGTTTCAGCTCCCATCTGCTCTGTACAGAACTCTCTTTGGGTAACAAACAAACAAAAATTTGCTCATGATTCTCTTCTGTTAGTCACAGACATCAAACAGTACTCTTTGGGGGAAAGGTCATTTGAATTTTGTCTTCTCTAGCTTAAACAAAAGGTGCAGTCTAGAAAGGGAGAGGGGCCAGCTCCCCCTCCAAATTTAAGCTTCAATAAATCCTTATATACCAGAATAAAGCATTGTGCTGGAAATTTATGGGTTCAAATACAGCCTCAGACACTTACAAGCTGTGTTACCTGGAAAGTCATTTCATTTCTGCCTCAGTTTCCTCAGCTTTAAAATGGGGTTCATAATACTTCAGAGAGTGGTTGTAAAGATCAAATAACATAATATTTATAAAACACTTAGTATAATGCTTGGCACATAGCAGACACTTAATAAATATTTCTTTTTTCCCTTCCTTTTTCTTCCTTCCCTTCATGAAACAAAGACAAAGATGAAACAATCCTCACCATCTGGGAGTTTACATTCTATTGGGAATATAATTCATTCACAGTAAAGGAAATATAATGAATGCTCAAAGTGATACAGAAAAAAAAATCCCAAGGGGTAAAAAGAACTAATAACTAGAGGGTTTGGGAAATGTTTCATATATGAGAAGATATCTGTGTGGTGCTTTGAAAAAAGCTAAGGATTCTAAGAGGGAGAGGTGAAGACAGAATCTACTCTGGATGAGACAACACTTTTAGGGTGGGGAGGTCAGAATTGGGCTATCCAGCAGAAAATCAGGAATTAGTACAACATTAAATTGTGATAGCATATCTCAGAACAGTCAGTTCTACTATAATGGGACCACATTATGCAAAATCATGCAATAAAAACCACAGGACTTATGGAAATAATGGAGTTAGGGTCACAACACTCAAAAACTTAATGACACATTTTTTAAAAGATAAGAACTTTAAAATGGTAGCATGGTTTTATACAAGTTATATAGCTAAGAAATAAATAAATACTATAATAAGTACTAGAAGCATCCATAACCTCAGGCTGCTGCTTAGCTTTACACCATCTTAGTTCCCAAGGGCAGGGACTGCCAAAGTCACAACTGTGGATGAGAAAGTATCCTTGTTCAACCACAAAACTTCAGGACCCAGAGACCTCAGCCAGGGCACGAGATAAGGGAGATGGGAAGGTAGAGGGGTAGAATTTGTGGGTTCAATCCAATCTTCCTGCACACAAAATTTCAACTACATTAGCAGATAAATAATAAATATAGCAGTATGTCTTTTAAAAAGACCTGAAGCTTGCTTGTGGGAGTGAGCACTGGCAGGATTGCAGTTTGTGAGTTATTGTGAAGGGATATAGTTTTGTATGTTCTCCATCTTTCTCGAGGATGAAAATGCAAATTTCAAGTTATGCTCAAATTATTCCCTAATATATCAATTGTGTTGGAATAAGTTTACATTTGCAAAACAAGCATTATAGCAAAACTGGATGCAATTTCTTCCCAAAACACACCAAATTCTTTTTACTATCACTGGGAGTGTTTCATATTTAAAAAGATAATCAAAATAGTAAGGAAAAAGTAAATCCAAGGAATGAGTGACTGGTAGAAATGTTTATGATTCAATTACTTGCCAAAAATGAAATGTATCTAAGGGTTTTGTGTTTTTTTAAAGACATTAAAAATAAAATCAGTGACTACTAACACTCTTCCCAAAAGCAGTTGTGCTAATATTTGAGAATTTTAAAGTAGTACTTAATTTTCTTAATCTTCTTTTTTAACCGTCTACATTAAAATATACCCCAAAAATGGGATCAATATTCTATTAGTGTCTGAGTGCTAGAGAATTTAGCATAGAATGAAGGGGAAAATCCCATTATTATCTAAGTCTAGCTTACCTTTCCAAAATTTTCACATTAATTCTCTAAGTGTATTTATGCAGCCAAAATGGTCTATTTCCTGATCCCCTAAATCATCATTTCATAAGATATCTCCATGCCTTTGTATAGAGTTCCACGCTTTCCTATCCATCACAGAAGCTAGTTAGGGATCCCACAGGTACTGGCAATCTCTGCCAATCCTTGTCCTCCTAGGTATTCATTGACTCTCTTCTCAATTGGGAAACTGTATTCCCATTGTTTCATATTCCTGAGGACCAATTCACATCATCTAATATTCCTGAGGACCAACTCTGTTTTTGACTATTCTACCACTCTCTTTCCAATGACTTCCAGGAATGAAGGTCTTATTTGCCTACAAGAAGGTCTTGTTCGTCCGCATTGCTCATACAATGAGAACTTTTCAGTTCTTGATACAGAGCTTGGAAGCCTGCATGTATCAGCTCAAACCATTGGGGTCTGGGAGCTTAGAATTCCAAGCCATAAATTGCAACCAGTCTAGCTTGGCAGCCCTGAGAAGCCAGAGTCCTAGAATGCAAGGTTAAAGTAGTTTGGTCTTGGAATTTGTGAGATTATTGCTAATCGGGACTGACAAACTATGAACCCAATTCCCTTCCACTTCCCAGACACTGAGGTGAATATTGTCACCTCCCTTCCCACTTCTATATTTGGGAAATGTTTGTATGTTTATTAAACCATTTTTGCTTGTATTTTGAAAAATCAAAAACTATTATTATAAATATTTCATCTAAATGGCTAAATGGGGCACTGAGATCCTTAAAATTGGAGGAATGAAATAGATTGGGGCTTCAGTGAATGGCAGAAAAAAAGACACCCTTCCCAACCTCCTAAGTGTGCAAGAAAAGCCTGGGGGAGGAAAAAATTGTAACTAGAGAATCCCAGATGCTCCTGCTTTGTTTGAATCTTTGCAATAGGGCAGTTTATTAGTTGCCTCCATTCAGCCCCCATCAGTCTCAGTAGGCTCTTTTCTTCTCAGTGCTTTCTCTCTATATAAGAGAATATTTGCCTCTTGGCCAGCCTGCCCTCTCTCTACTGCTTTTTCCACTGAAGCAACTGCTTCATTAAGCTTATTCTCTATTGATCATGTGCTCAGGGAGAAGGAAGATGCCAAATACTTTTGGAGATTCCCACAAGGCTCTGTGCCAAAAGAAAGAACCTGCAAAAAAAAAAAAAAAAAAAGTCAGCCACATCCCAGACATTGTCTTGCCTAGAAGGCAAAGTATTCACAAATTGATTGGGTGCAAAAAAGGCACCCCCTCACACATTGGCCAACTGGAACTCAGAGAGTCATTCTTATATCTCCTGGTCATTAGGAAAGAACCCATAAAGGCCTGGAGTGTCCTTTTAGCACATGCCCAAAATTCTGGCTCAGCAACCAATTAAAGGAGCCCCTTTGGCCAATAAGAAGGATCTCTCCATCATTCATACCCAAGAGGAGCCTCTGCCTTATGGAATACTTAGCTTCCTGAAAGCTTCAAATTAATTGCCACCTCTTATGGAAATTTTTTCCTGATCCCTATAACTGTTAATATCCTATACCTCCTCAACTTATATTTTCCTTCTGTACCTGGGTTCCATCCGTTTAGTAAAGTTTAAACTGTTTGAATGAGGACAAAGTCTTTTTTTTCTATTTTGTCTTATACTGTTTGGTCTCGAATCTTTACCTAACATACAGCAGATATTTAATAAATTATGGTTAAATTGAATTAAATGGAAAACAATTTATCCTTAGAGATCACCATTTCTTCATAGATCAAAGAGAAGACCTGTGGAATTTGTGGGAAAACCAGCTGGGAGGATCACAGTGAACTGGAAAATACCAAACAGAAGCAGACACATGATAGCACTGCTCTTTTATGTGTTATTTTTAGTAAAAAGAAAATTGAGACAAAGGTTAATGCATTTTTGAAATAAATAGCAAGCTCAGAAGGCTCAAAGTGAAGATTGTTAACATGAAACCAAGATGGAGATGAGATTTGAGCCAAATATCTCCAGACTCTTTACACACACACACACACACACACACACACACACACACGTGTGCGCGCACACATGCGCAAAATCTTCCCATATTTAGAAATCATCTAGCTCATACCATGTAGACATACCTTAAAAGTCTTTTTTAGCCAACAGAAATGACAGAATACACTTCAGGAAGAGCAATATCTCTTATTTCCTAGCATTTTATTTGAGTGACACCCCTGATTTAAATTTCTCTAAAGTCAGTAAGATTTTGTAAACTCTTATTATACTTTCTTTCTCTCTCTCTCAATAGTTCTTACTTGTCGTCCATTTCAATTTTCATAGCTTTCCACTCATCCCCATTCTTTTTTCATCTTTTTTGTACCATTTAATATCTAATTTTTCTTTCTTCTCTTCCATCTGGATCTTGAGACTGCGTTGCTTCCTTCCTTATGATGGCTTTGTCCACGTAACAACTAAGCCTGTCTTAAAACTTTCTATAAATTGAGTCTTCCTCTGTTTATAGTCTTGTTTCTTTCTTTAGTCGATCCTAGTATCTTTTCTTTGCAAATCTGTTGTTCAAATAGTCCCAATGTTGTGATTTTTATTGTATACCACTCCTATCACAATCATTAACCAACATAATCCAAACATTAAGAAATAACATTTCCATTACTTTTGGTGAAAAATGTTCACTGTTATTACTACATACAGTAGATGTGGTTTAGTGGATGGCATGGTAGGTTTGCAATCAGACAGATATGAATTCAAATCCTGCCTTGTACCCTTATTAGCTGTGCATCTAGACAAGCTCCTTAAACTTCATGTGCCTATGATAACTCCCAAGAACTTATCTAATTATAAATTATTTATTAATTTAGATTTATTTTTATAATTTTATATTTATATATTATATAAAATTTTATAATTATATAAATTGTTAAAAATTAGTTATTTGTAAAGGAAGTTCCAAGTCATAATAAACTTGGTAAAGGAAAATTCCCTTGCTGATGGCATTACAAATTCTTCATTGATATTGGTATTCTATGTCTAAAGTATTTTGGCATTGTAATATTGAAGCAGTCTGATTGGAAAAACAATTCCCTGAGTTTGTTGAACCAAAATTCAGAATTTAAAATCGTAGTCATTCAGTCATTTTCCATTATATCCAACTCTGTGAAACCCTATTTGGGTAGTGGGACATCTCCTTTTCCAGTTCATTTTGCAGATAAAGAAACTGAGATAAACAAGGGTAAGTAACTTGCCCAAGACCACTCAGCTAGTAAATGTCTTGAGTTGAACTCAGGAAGATTCATCTTCCTGATTCTAAGCCCAGCTCTCTATCTACTTCATCACCTAATAAAGTAATAATAAATAAAGATGTCACCTAGTCCAACCCCTATTCAAAACATAAATGAAAAGATTAATTTTGAGTCACTAGTATTGTTATTTTCTTCAGATTGCTTTGGAAATTCATCATTCATTAGACATAATATGTTTTAGTCATCTTTTCATTGAATTAACTAATTGCATAAATAGAACACTGGGCCTGAATCAGGAAGGCCTGAATTCAAATCTAACCTCGAATATTTACTAGTTGGAGACCCTGAATGCCCCAGTTGCTTTAGCAAATTGTTTTAAAAAGATAAGTGCTTGTAAAAGCACTTAGCACACAGCCTGGAACATAGTAGGATCTCTTTAAATGCTTATTCTCTTCTCTTCCCTTCTATAATCTGCAAAAGCCTCAGACAATAAAGCAAGAACACTCAAAAAGTTAGCTCTGGCTTTAGAAAGAAAAGAGACAAAAGGTCAGCTTCTAGTCACTAAAAAAGGCTGATAGAATACAAACAAGTTCCAAAATGATTCCTGCCATCAAGGCCACATGGTCTCTAAGGAGATTATACCCAGATGGTAGCTTAAAGCAATAAGTAAAAAGGCCTTGACATTTGGCTAAGTAATGCTTCTGATAAATAGTACATAACAGAGAAAAAAGAAAAAAAAGTCAGTTGAAGACCAGAATACTAGCAGCTTGTTACTACAGAGATTTCTAGATGGCATGAAAGAGATAACTGTAACATGAATGCAAAATAAACTAAAATATAGAAAAGGAATCTTTCAAATCATATAAGAAAGCAATTTCTATGACCCCAAAACCAAGAGGCTCATCAAGTCCCATACCCAGAGCAAAGACTAAAGAAGGTTTGATGTAATGGGTGAAGACCTTATCATTAGCATAATTAAAATTCTAATTTTAAAAATCTCCTAATATTAAAATTATTCTTCAATTTATTGTTGTCATCACGTTTTCACCATTCCAAAAGCTTCGGCATTTCTCCTAAGTCAATTAAGTAAGGTACACACTGGGTAGTCTGGAGTAAACTTTATTATCTAAAGGATCTCATTTTTTTTATTTAAATGAAAGAATTATGACTTTGTAACAGCTAAACTTCATTTTGTAAATGTTCCTCTGTTACATATCATGACCCATATAATGACAGTGAACCATCTACTTCTTAAGGTCATTGAGATGATCAAATAACTTAATAGCTGTGAAAGTCCTCTGTATGCGTAAACACCAAGTATGTTCAAATCATTCTCATTAAAAGGGAAAGATCCTAACTGAACTAAAGCCTAATACTCCAATATTTAGAGTAGAGCTTCTTAACTTAAGAGCTATTAACTAATTTTTAATATATTGATAACTGTGTTTTAGAAAAATTTGGTTTCCTTTCTAATATTAAATGCTGTTTTTTATGCACTTAAAAACACTTTTTTCTGAAAAGGGATAATCCCTAGTGTTCACAAGACTGCTAAAAAGATCTATGATGATAAAAACTTAAGAATTCCTAATTTGGAGCAAGAAGGTACTATAGATAGAGGACATTTGACTCAATCCCTTCATCTTACAGGTGGAAAAATTGAACCCCAAAATGGTTAAATGATTTTACCCAATGTCATAGAGATAGACAGAGACTGAAGTGATATTGGAACTCAGGTCCTTCATCAAGCATTCTTCCCATTTTGAGAAACATTTTTGATGAGTTAATAATTAATAATAATCCATTATATATGATTTTTGTTTGTATTTAGCTAGAAAAAATCTAGAATAATAAAAATTGACATTTACATAGGGCTTTCAAATCTGCAAAATGATTTGATCCAATTATTTCACACCAATCCTATTAGATAACTACCACTACAATAATTATCATTCCTAGTCTACAGATAAGGAAACTGAGGTATCAAGAACTAGATGAGCTCATAGCCACAGAGATATTGTCAGAAATAGAACTTGAACCTCAGTCTCCCTAACTCTGAATCCAGCCTTCCATGTTCTACATCTCAGGGCTATGCAAAGATTCAAGTAACTAAGGCCATTCATTATTCCATTAGATATAAAAGTACTTTATTCCAAAGTTAATTCATCAGGAGCTGCCTCAGCAACATGGGCACTGAATTAATTAATATCAGACATTCCACCACTCCCAAATAGGTCACTGATTTTGATCCCTCCTTAAGCCATCTCGTGTTCAGTACAGGATATTCATAAGAATTATATCTTGGGGGGGAAAAAACTCAGCCGTGGGTCTTCTGTTGAAAATTTCTACTTACTCTGCTCTGTAATTTTCTCTCTCTGTCAAAGTTCCTGCATTCTTAATTTTTTTTTTCCGGGGATCATTTTGTAGAGGGAGGTAATTAATTCTGATGAAGAAGGCAGGGCATTTTAAAATTTCTAGAAGAGGAAAGCTAAACTGTTTGGAAGGGCAGAGCAAACTGGGCCCCCCCCCTTTTCATCCCCCCCTCTTCCCTGGGGACTTTCTGAAGTATTGACTCAGTGATTTAGCACCATCTTGTGGTTTGAAA
The DNA here is from genome assembly GCF_048593235.1 of Sminthopsis crassicaudata. Taxonomy (NCBI): domain Eukaryota; kingdom Metazoa; phylum Chordata; class Mammalia; order Dasyuromorphia; family Dasyuridae; genus Sminthopsis; species Sminthopsis crassicaudata. The sequence goes on from NC_133620.1 coordinate 48,493,640, forward strand.
AAAATCACTTTTGAGAATTATAGAGAAAATGTTGGAGATCCCCTGTGGATTAAACCCTAATGCTCCATCTGATTTTCCAGAAACGCAGGACTAGGATATATAGAGTTAAGGTGATTCAAAAAGCAAAACAAATGGTGATACATCATGCAGGCTGCAAATCCTCACTCCCCTCCTTTACTAGTTGTGTGACCTTACGTAAGTTGTTTAAATTTTTTGAACTTCAATTTTCTCATGTGTAAAGTAAAGATCTTGAAAGAACTTAACACAGAATGGTATATTAAGGATTAAATGAGATAATGTATGCAAAGGACTTTGCAAATGATAACAAACTATATAATCATCATCTATTACTGTTTAGAAGGTGCTAATATGCCAGATGGTGGAAGTAAAAGGCCAACATATTGTTTGGGTATTTGGTAGCAGAAATGGTAGAAAACATTTTTTTAGAAGGGAAGATAATATATAAAATAAGTTACTTAAGGTGTCTTTTTCTCCCAAAGTCTCTCTTCATCCTACACTTCTCTCCTGGTGGTTCATCCAGTTCACCGCAGAAAATTATTGTGTTCACTTTCTCTGAGGCATCTAAGCAATAGGGATAGATTTCCTATTTCAATTAGGAAGCTCAGAGAGTAGTGATTGATACATGCCTTAAAGTATTTGAAAAACTCTCATATCTAGGACAAAGTCATCTTTCTGCTTGGTGGAAAGGGGAAAGAACTAAATAAAATAAAACTTCAGAAGGCAGTGGGATCATAGATACAGATTGGGAAGAATCTTAAAAGCACTCTCGTCCAAAACCCTCATTTTGAAGAAATTGAAGTCCGGAGTATTTATTATAGCAATATAGTTATTACATATTATTATATAATAGTTATATATTGATTATATTAATATTATATATTTATTACATGATTTGGTCTAGGTCAGATAAGAGAGACCCACATTGGCATTCTAGGTGCTCCCCAATATGCTATGATATAAGCTATTTATTCATCACTAGAGAACTTAAAGAAGGCTGTGGGTGACCATTTGCAAGGGATGTGATCAAGTAAATCCCTATTCAGAAAAAGATTGGACTATAAGGCTTTTATGTCCCTTCTAATTCTGACATTTTAAGATAACCTTTCTGTCAATTTCTGTCAATCAAAATATGCAAAAATAGAACCTAGTTATGCCCTAAATAAACAAGCTTTTATTAAGTGCCTACTGTACGTCAGGCACCTTGCTAACCACTAATTTAAGGTACAATCATTGCAAAAGATTGAAAAACTTTCAACATTTGACAAGGAGAGGAACAAATAAAATTGTAGATATCATGAAGGCAGTGGGAGCAATAATTTTGTGACAGCCTTGCTTCTATCAAATCTTATGACACAAGAATCTTGCTCCCTTTAAGACTAACCCTGGTATTAAAAGTCCATGTAAAAGGGGATACTCATATGAAAGAAAATTTAGCATTTTCATGATCAAAAGATTGCCTTTCACTGGATACTCATAAAACTTGCCCATCAGTATATTTACCTTGAATAGATTATGTAGGTAGATAATAACTGGTTCTTGAATAGAAAAGGAAGATAAGAGGGAGGTGGATGCCATTTGAGAAATCATGTTGAACTTTTCTAGGTTTATTTGGATGAATGAATGAATGAAAAATATTAAGGTGATAGACACAGAAGTGAAATAATCACTGCTCTCTAGTAACCTTTGTTCTAAAAGGAAAAGACAACATATTGAAGAATAATGGCTAGGAAGAAAGTTGTTTTGTTTTGTTTCTGGAAAATCACAGGAAAGATGATGAAGGAATAGTACAGTGACATTATATCCAATAGTAAAGGTAATCTTCTTTACATTACAGCTCCCAGAGAAAGAGATGAAAAGAAAGGTTGGGAAGTACTCCTAGGTGTAGGTGGCAGTGTGCCCAAGGCAAATGGATGTGAAGCATATCCTGGGACAAGCAGACAGAGTAGATTAGGTAAACTTGACCTACTCAATCACCAATCAAGGTAGCTTAGCTCCAAAGTAAATCCAGTGCTGAGTGGATTCATTCACCCAGGGAGAGAAATTTGATCTCTGGAGTAGGGAGGATAGGTGGTAATAAAGTCATGAACTTCTTCAATATGCTCCCAATTCATGAGATTACAAATATATCAAAATATTTAATATAAATTGTAAATGGGGAAAGGGGTTTGAGGTAAGAAAAAAATAAGCAGCCTCCGTAGAAGGATCCAAAATAGATGTATTTTTTCTTTAGAGAAATAACAAATGCTTTTACTGAAAAGAAAAGTACTACAAATAGCTGTAGGTCCATCCAAAAGGTAAGAATCAAAGATCCTTTACATGAATGTCACTGGCTGCCTGAACTACCAGTCAGTATCAGGACAGCCAAGTGGTTTTAATTAGTTGTTTTTCTGTTGTTCGCTGACATGGTGATGATTGACAACTCAGCTAATTGGTGACAGGAGAAGCCAAAAATACTTCTAGGTGGGAATTCCCTTTTCCTTTTTCCTCCTTCACTAATTCAGTGCATGGAGATGGCTCCCCGCAGCAGACCAAAGATGAAAAGTATATACTGCTCCTAAAATATCAGAGCCACAGAGGGCACAAGCATCTTAAATCATCATAGCATTTCCCTCCTTTAGCATTTTCCTCATAATTTCATACGTTCTGGTGGTTCCCTGCTGTCCATAAGATAAATTACAAATTTCTGTTTGTTTTCTTAACCCTCCACAAGATAGCTCCCTTTCACATAACTCCCTTTGATCTATTCTGTATTCCAAGGTTGGCCTGCCATCTCCAATGTCATGCATTCACATGGGACAGTCAGCATGTTTAGTGTGTATTTTCTTCTCATCTCTCCCGGGGAAAGCCTTCTCTTCCTTCCAGTCTCGGCTCAAGTGCCAGCTCTTAATTCAGCGTTCCCCAAACCCCAATACTTTCATACAAAGCATTCTTTCACTTCAAATTTCCTGGAGCCCTTTATTTAATATTCTCCTTTCCCTCTCTTATTACACTTTACTTTAGCTTTAAAAGGCCCAAGGTCTCCCGCTGCATCCAGGGCCAACTACAGTCATCCTGATCTACATTTCGCCACTGGACCCAGATGGCTCTAGAGGAGAAACTAAAGCTGGTCACTTAAATCCAATTCACTTAGAAGTCATAATATCACCTTCCTGACACCATTAATTAACTTTAAGAATGAAGGACAAACAACAATGATACTTTACTTTACACTATCCTTCCTTATTCCCGTTTAATTTCCCTCTTGCTATAATGTAAGGGGAAGGGGGCCATCTTTTTTTTTTTCCTACTTTTCTATCTCCAGTGTCTGAATAGATACTATTCCTTGTGGGATGAAGACTCTAACATCTTCAAGTAGAGTGGGTTTTATGTGTACAGTACTTGATATATTCACAAAAAATTTATTGATAAATTAAGAGTCAGTAGGTTTTTTGTGGTGACCCAAGGGCCTTTCTTGTGGAATAAAATGTTTGGGCATAGTAACAGTTATTTGAGATTCTCTAAGCCCTGTCTTAATTGCTTCTGGGATTGTGGCTATGTGTGGGATTTTTACAAATCTAAGCAGGAATGATTCTTGTTCATAGCATCTCACCCAGAGGGTGTACACAATTTAATGTGTTAATGAGACTAATCAGCATTGAGGCATTGCCCCCAAATTTGCCCCTTAAGAATATAGAGGAAATCCTGAAGGCAACGACAGTGCCTAATAAACTCAGAGAAATGGTAGCATAGCACAGTAAAAAAAAAAAAAAAAGCTACCAAACAAGAGGAAAAATTAATAATTAGAAGCTCAGTACAATTAATCTGGACAGAAGTGAGCACTGAAGACATTGTAATTGATGAGATCACCAGAAGAAGGGTCAAAGATAGAGGGGAAGAGGAGGAAATGTAGTCATCATCAGTAGAGACAAAAAAATAGTCACAGATGTAAAATACAGGAATGTGGTACTTGGTAGGTGGAAGCCAGATGGAAGGGCAGGACTCGGGTTGAGAGGTGGGCCCCCAGACAGAATTGACATCATCATGGTTCAGTTGCATTAGGCAACTCCCAGGAAAATGCAAAGAGGAGAATGTCTCACCTCCTTGGAAGAAAGGAGCAGGAAAGTCAAATGTTCAGAAGTAAGGCAGGACTATGTCAGAAAGAGAGGAAGATGCTTGAGGTGCTTCCAAGAATATGTCTAAAGACCAGGAAACTTGAGAATGAGATAGAGAAAAAAGGTATCCCCATATCCTCAAGATGTTGATACTCTCAGACAAAATGCTAGTGATCTAACCTTAGTTATATTACTGTCTTCCCTTATCTAAGATATATAAATGTAGATATAGGAATAGAGATGGAGATAAAGATACAGATACAGAGACAGACACAGACACAGATATAAAGATATAGATATTTTGAGTGGCTAGGTGGCACAATGTATAGAGCACCAGATCTGGTGCAATATGGAAGATTCCTATTTCTGAGTTTAAATCTGGTTTCAACACTTACTAGCATGTCCCTGGTCTAGTCACTTAATCTTCATTGCCTCAGTTCCTCATCTGTAAAATAAGCTAGAGAAGGAAATCACAAACCACTTCAGTATCTTTGCCAAGAAAACCTAAGATATGGTCACGAAGAGTTGGGCACAACTAAAAACTAAATGTGTCTGTGCTTCTGTGTGTGTGTGACAGAGAGATACTCAAGTGTAAATACTCAAGTGTAACTGACCCTGCATTGGCTACCTGCAAACAAAGAGCTCCCCTTTGTCTTCCTAATATTAGGTTATGACTTGACATATGAGATCTATATCAGGAATACTGATTTAGCAAACTGAAATTGGGAAAACTGTCAAGATCAAGGCTTATGGCAGGCAAGGAGCCTCAAGAATCCTGATATACCTTGGCAGTGAGTTTCAGAAAATTGGGGTGGGAAAGGTCTCTTCTCACTGAAAAGGTGCCGGCATGATCTGACAACTTGCATCATTATAGGTTTTATCCCACTGTCAATGCCTTTGAGAACTAGCAGGGACCATGCTACGACTAGAACACAAATTAAAGAAGAGAAGGTTAAGGAGCACTGGTAGAATCCATACTCATGGTCTTCCAGACTGCTCCTACTTTCTTTTTCTAATAAATCTTTAATAGCAAAGGGAACAACCACCATACTGGGGTAATTGGATGTTTGGCTATTTATCCAGACCTTTGAGTGGAGTAGGTCAGGAAATTCTAAATCTCTGGATGAATGCAGCTGCATTCAGATTTAGTGAACAAGTGACTTTGGGAAACCTGAGCAGAACTGTCTGATTTTGAATACTTGGAATATTTTTTAAAGTTCTTTGTAAGTCATAAATATACTTCTCATGAATGGAAAAACAGAGATAAAATTAGGGAAGCTTGGCACACTCATTATGCAAACTTAATCTAAATGGAGACTCTAATACTCTTCCTCATTCCATGATAAACCTCTGACCAGCTGAGAATTTTTATTGGGAGGATGAATCATATTATTCCATTTAGATTATTTCGGCATTAAAGGATATGGTTTATTCATGCTGATGATAATAAAACCATGTGGTCAGGTTAAGGCTAACACTGACAGTATAGTGCCAGATTGGAGCATATAGATGGGAAATTTTAATTAGAAGTTTACAAATGCTAGAAAATCCTCCAAAAGGCTTATCCTTCTGTATGAACTTAAAACAAATATAGAGATCATATATTGGTTAATATGCAAGCAGTAATTAAAGGAGGAATAAAGAAGTGGCTGGTACATAAATCTACAAAATGGTTTCATTCTTGAGACAAGAAACCTTAATGTTTCCTCAAGTTCTAACTGGAGGTTGTCAGACACCTTAAATGTCAAAAGTAGAAGAAACTTCAGTCTGTTGAGTACAACCCATACCTGAATGAGAATTCTTTTTTACTACAACATCCACAAAAAAGCACCTTCCAGTCTCATCTTAAAGATCTGTTGTTGCTGCTGCTGCTGCTGCATGCTGCTGCTGATGATGATGATGATGATGATGATGATGATGATGATGATGATGATGTTTTTCTTCCTTCTTAAAAAGGACCAAAGCATCAGGGAGAGGATGCCATGACATGCAAGTGAATTGTACTTATGTGAGGGAGAGCTGTGCAAGGTAACTTGTCTCATTCTCCCCTCCGGAGCCATCTGGGTCCAATGGCCAGATATAGATCAATATGACTGGAAAGAGGCCCAGATATAGTGGGAGATCTTGGCTTCATTAAACTAAAGTTTTTGACAGTCCTCAGTTGGGCTGAGCCAACACTCTAATCAGTGATTAAGGCTAGGTAAGAAATGAGTGGGAGAATGGACTCTTTTACCTGATCAAACTATATATACAAACATATATACACACACACATACATATATACAGATATATATACATACAAATATACAAATATATATACATACACACACATATATTTACGAAAATTTGGGAAGGAAAGACCCTCAAGAGTTCTGACCAAAACAGAAATAGTTGCTATCTACATTCATTCTGAGCCAATCTTTAATAATGGGAAACCATCACCTCCCACTATAGCCCATCCCCTTTGGGGACAACTCTAATTATAAAGTTTTTCCGTGTGTAAAGTTAAAATTTTCCTCTTTTTTTACGGTCACTTCATTGTTCTCAGTTCTGCTTACTGAGGCCATGGGGTACATTCTTGCCATTCCGTTCCTCCAAACCCCCCCCTCGCTTATTGCTACTTTCCACTTCTTGCTCCAAGAAAAGTAATTAAATCAATATTACCACTGTTAATGGAAAGATTATGACAATCTCCTACCCTGTGGGACAATCCTATGGCTCCTTTCTCTGATTAAAATCCAACTCTGTGTACTATATTCCCCTACTACAGGGGTTCCTTGTTTTTGTTTTTGATAACTATATTTCATCATAATTACCTTTGTAATCCTACACATTTTATTTAATGAATTTAAAAACATTGTTCTGAGAAGGGGGATCTATAGGCTTCATCAACCTAGGATATTTTTTAAAAAGCTAAATTCTATTAGAATATAATTCTTGAAGGTGGGCAGCTGGTTCCCTTTTGAATTTGTATACAGTGCCTGACACATAGTAGGTCTGTAATTAATGGTTGTTGATTGATTTGAATTTGTATACAGTGCCTGACACATAGTAGGTCTGTAATTAATGGTTGTTGATTGATTACATAAAACAGACTGTTAAATACTTGAAGATATTAAATACTTGGAAATAACTTCCATGTCCCTTTCTAAATCATCTCTTGCCCAACTTAAACATCCCCAGTTTCTTCAGTCAATCTTTGTATAGTATGATCAAAGTGTAAGTCCATCTTGGTTTCCCTCTTTCACATATTCATCAAAGTTATCAAAGTCCTTCTTAAAATGTGACAACCAGAATGAACACCATACATACTACAGATCTGAACTGCCCTGAACAGAATATAGGAGGATAATGTCCCTCCACTCCACACTCCCCCTTATCTGCCTGTGCATAATAGTCATCTGAAATTGGCTTTGCATTGTGGACTCTAAGATACTATAAAAAAAAAAAAAAAAAAAAGATTTTAAGATGAGTTAAATTTCCTGCATGCTAACTCATCATGAGCACAGTGGAGAGCATTTCAGGTCTGGAATCAGGAAAACTCATCTTCCTGAGTTCAAATCTGGCCTCAGACACTGGCTAGCTGTATGACCCCCAGTAAATCACTTAACCCTTTTTGCCTCAGTTTCCCATCTTTAAATGAATTGGAGAAGAAAATGGCAAACTATTTTGTCCTTGTCTAGAATTTTTGTCAAGAATCTAATATCTTTGTCAAAAAAAAAAATAAAAAACCCAAATGGTGTCATGAAGAGTCTGAAATAACTAAATAACAACAATTCATGGTATTTTCTGATGAATTTGTCAATGACTTAACTCAATAGAAATACACAAAGCATGATCAAGGCGTGGCTGAGAATTAAGTAGAAGCAATAGATGCTGTCTGAGACCAGTTACATATATAGTGCCCAGTGTGACACGTGATGTTTTTCCTAAAGATGCTAAACCAACAAATGCAAGTAGTGCCCAGGTTACAAAGGGAAGAGAAGAGGTTCAGAAAGACTTTTTTTAGCATACTTGAAAAGACACATAAGCTAATGCATTTCCATAAAACCTAATGCATTATGTACAGTTTGTTTCTAATAAATGTGTTGCTCATTAAATACGCATTCACAAGTCCTTTTTTCCTTATCAATAACGCAATCAGGCTGAGTATGAGATTATCCAGCAATTCTGCTCCTTGCTCTTCAAATGCGTAATCATACCCTCCTCTCTGAAAATGATGCTTGTTGAGAGATAAAAGGAAAGAGAATCTTAGTTACCTTTAATAATGCATTGTACAAAGTGGTTCCTATTTAGGCATACTAAAAAATGTTATAATCATGTGTTGTCTTTCATGTTTCCCAGCAAGGAAAAAGAGAAAGGATGGCCATTGAGTTGTTGGGGGTGGGAAGAGGATAGTGCATTTTCTATCACTAATTCTGGAGCAAATCTTTAAAAAGATTTGATAGAAATAGTGGTTGATCTGTCTAATTATGAGGAAAGGTAGATTGTGTCAGAGGAGAAGCTAGGGAACCTGCCTAAATATCAGGAAGACCTGGATTTAAATCTCACCTCTGACATAACTTTTTAATGCCATAGGCAGAGAAGTAGCTCAGTAGCATGGTAGAATGCTGCATCTGTTATGAGGAAGATCTGGATTTAAATCCTGCTTCAAATATTTACTAGAAGTATGACCCTGGCTGGGCAAGTCATTTCTGCCAGTAAATTAAAGATAATAATAGTGCCTATTTCCCAGGGTTGTTGTCAGGATTAAATAAAATAACATTTGTAAAGCACTTGGCACAGTGCCTGTCACATAGTAAGTTCTGCATATGTTTTAGCCATCATTATCATAATTATCATTATTGTGGTGATGATGGATTAACTTATTCACCATTAGAAAATTATTGAAAAGACTATACTCCCTTCTGGTATGAAACTTTGATGCATCATTCACTGTGTTCTCAGGGAGTTTACTCAGTCTTCCTGGAGCTCAGTCCTAGAGTTTTGACCTCTGGATGGGAGGTATTTTCATTTATCAGCTCCCATCTGATTAACAGCTAATTCTTTCCCTACCCAATCATAGTTCTACTTCCATTAGTCTCTTTAATCATAGTCATGGTAGTTGTGGTCATGGTAAGATTAGCACTAGTAGTAGTAGTGGTGGTGGTTATTTTAATAGAGTAGCAAGAATAATGGTAGCAGTAATAGTGATGGTCACAATCATAGACATGGTAGTGGTGGTAGTAGTGATGGCAATACTTGCAATAGTAGTAGTGGGAGTGATAGTAGATAGCAGTAATAATAGTAGTAATAATTATGGTCATAATCATGGTCATGATTATTGAAGTGACAGTAATGGTGATAGTCATGGTGCTGCTAGTAGTAGTTGTAGTAATAGTAGTAAGTAGTAGTCCTGGCGGTGGTAGTAGTAGTAGTCACAGTGGTTAGTTACTACTACAGTGGTAGTGGAGTAGTAATAATAAATAGTAGTACTGGTGGTAGTAATGGTAGGAGCAAGAGGAGGAGTCATTAATTAAAATAAAAGCAGCATTAATATCAAAAAGAGAATTAGCATGATGGAGGAGATGGAGAGCCAATGTCTGAGACAGAAGAACCTGTGTTCCAGCCCTGCCACTACTTTGCAGTATGATGGGCCCTGAACAAGCCCCTTCCCCTCTCGGTGCTCCTGTGATCTGCCAAGCAGCTACAGATCCATATTGGTGGGGAGCTCCCTCCCTCCCGAGGACCCCACACCAATGAATCATAAGTCTAGTCCCTATCCCTATCTTCTGAAGATGAAAATTACCACTATTATGACCTTATAGGTGTATAACAGATTGAAAAGGAGCTCTGCTAAGAGTTAGAGCACAGAAACTGAGGCAATGGTGGCAGACCATAGCGAAGTTGCATATAAGAATAGTAATAACACTTATGTATTAAATTCCTGCTGCATTAGTTATGAGAGAAGATGCCAGCTTCAGTTCAGCTCCTGACCGACTGTCTTAAGTCTTAGCTCTCCAACCTTCTAGGGGCTTTGACCCAGGGCCATGCTAGAGCCTTTCAAATAGATTCCAGAGAGCCAATGGTTAAATTTTCAGTAAAAAAAAACATTTATGCCTTGAAAATCATCAAATATTACAAATCTGGGCTTGATTTTACTAATTGTCAAAAGTTAAGAAAGTAACAGAGAAAGTGTTAATAATGCAGATTAATCTTGAAAGTGTGTCACCCATACATTTTTCTGTGGAAAAACAATTGTTAAACATATAATAACACATCCCTGATGTGACAGTCTTCCATCATTCTTTTTGGGGGGATGAAATATGAAGGATTGAAAGCCATGATCAAAAAGAATGGAAGTTTACATGTTTTAGAAACATCGGTGAAAATAACAAAGGTTCTTATTTTTGGCCTTTGTTCTTTGTAAGGAACTCCCATTGAAGTCAATGGGGTTTTACATAAAAATCAATGGCAAATTATGCCCCTTAATGAAAGAGGAAATTGTAATTATAGCACGGCTGGTAGCATCACTCTAGTTAAGGCTGAGCAGGCTTTTCCATTATCACTTATCAGGATTTAATAGCTCAGCTGTTTGGAATCCTACTTGGCTGAGACGTGGTATACAATCCGTCAGGCTGGCTGTAATTAGTTATTATTATTATTATTGTTATTACATAAACAAAGGTTTTAATCAGGAAGGCATTTTTTAATTATGGGGCTTAAAGAGAATATTTCTTCTTGGTGACAGGTGCTTTGGGGGACGCTGAAAAGGAGAATGCAATTCTTTTGCCAGAATGAAATGTGGCAGGCCTCTAAATGGGAGCAGTTCATTTTCATTTGACTGTGGGCACTGATGTGGCCTCCTGTTGAACAGAATTGCCCAGGGAGGCGATGCTCTTGGCAAGCTCACAGACTATCACTGACTCGATCTGCTCAACTCTTTTGCTTCATTCCAGGTCAGGCGGGTGGGCCTGTGATCCAATGAAAGGGTAGCAAACCACAGATCTCTCTAGGGCACCTCAGTCCCATCTCAGGGAGGTCAGATCTGATTTGCTGTGGGTCTTTGTGTGGACAGTCCCATATGCTTGTAGAAAACCTACTACTCTAATCCTCTCCGCATAATAACCAGGTGTGGTCCATTTCCTTTCTCTTTCAGTGTTCTTTTGCTACCCTTAAGGGGATCAGGGTGTATTTAGTTCCACTGATTCAAACTCCTGTGTTCTCCCAATTCTAGAGAGCCAAGCAACCCAATTTCAGTTGACAATTAACAACAGGAATAGTTTTTACAAAGTAATATTTACCTTAAAGATATAGCAAGAACAAATATTCAAACATCTCCCCCCTGGCCCAACATTTGGTCAGGGCACAATCTCCCTTGGGCCCCCTCAGTCTCTGAGGAGGAAAGAGAAAATCGGTTTTCAGTTTACGTCAGTTCCTATATAGTACAGTCCCGCCAAAATACAAATCCAATGTCCCCCAAGCTTGAGTTCCAGAATTCTGGCTCCTTGGGGCATCCATGCTTGCCTGGCAGCAATATCCACTCTCAGAACCTGGGTCCAAGATCATGATTCTTTGAGATCATAATCTAGGACTCAACTTTCTGCTTCTTATTGTTATTATTCATTCAGTCATGTCAAACTCTTTAGGAAGTGGGCCCTTCCACTATCTCCCAAAATCTGCCCAAGTTTTGATTCATTGCTTCCATGACACAATCTCAACCCATCTCAACCTCTGCTATCCCTTTCTCCTTGACTTCAATCATTCCCAGTGTCAGTCTTTTCCAACTTGTCTTCCCATTATATGGCCAAAGTATTTAAACTTCAGCTTCAGTATTTGTTCTCCCTTCCTCTTGCCCCAGTTAATTGTTGTTCAGTCATTTTTCACTCATGTCTAACTCTTCATGACCTATTTGGGGTTTTCTTGGCAAAGATAGTGTAATGTTTTGCAATTTCCTTCTCCACAGATGAGGAACTGAGACAAATAGGATTAAGTGACTTGCCCAGAGTCAATTAGTAAGTGTCTAATGCTGGATTTGAACTCAGGAAGATGAAATTTCTGATTCAAAAACTAGTGTTCTATCCACTGAACCACTTAGCTGCCCTTGGGGCCATGAAGAAGAGGGAAATTCACCTATTCTTTTGTAGTTTAAACCCCTCACCATATTAAATAACTAATATTGGGGTATAAAAATAACACCTGCCTTACAAGCTTAGTGTGACATAAAATGTTTAGTGTTTCTCCCTTCCCCTCTCTCTCTCTCTCTCTCTCTCTCTCTCTCTCTCTCTCTCTCTCTCTCTCTCTCTCTCTCTCTCTCTCTCTCTCTCTCTCTTCCTCCTCTTCTCCATCCCTCTCTCTGTTTCTCAATGTCTCTTTCTCTCTCTGTCTCTCTCTTCCTTTCAACTCTCTCTCCCTTTCTCTGTCTTTCTATCTCTCTTTCCATACCTCTATCTTTATCTCTATCTCTGTGTGTCACTCTGTGTCTCTTTCTATCTGTGTGTGTTAGATTTCTAATAGCAATGGCTTTAGCTACACTTTGAAATCAATGGAAATAACAATGGATTTGAAGTCAAAGAACTTGGATTCAAACCCCACCTTAACTGCTTCTTACCTCCATAGCCCTAGATCTTTGGCTTCAGTTGTTGCATCTGTAAAATGGGGGAATTGGACCAGCAGATATCTTAACTTAATTCTAGCTCTGTTTCTGGCTCTTATGACCTTGAGTAATCACTTCACTACTTCTTATCTCAAATATGAAATGAGAAATTTGATGATCTTTGGGGTCCCTTCCCATTCCACATCTGTAAGAATAACTTGCCCCATTTTTAAATAATTCTGCTGTGTTCAAAGTGAGAGTAATGATGTATAAATCTCTATGAAAAAGCTTTGAAAATACATCTTCAAAACAAATAAAAAGGATTTTGGATTATCTCTCATTTTGGTTAATGAAAGCTGGTAGGACAGAACAATCTGGCAGTAGTTCGGTTTGTGTTTTTTCAGTAATCAGAATTATTATTATTGCTGTCACTACCCTCCATTAGCATGGATAATAGGATTGAGAATTTAAAGCTGGAAGGGGCCTTAGTACATGCTTTCTTCATCATAGATTAAGAAACTGAGCTACCAACAAGGGAAACAATTTACCCATTCACACAAGTCCTAGAATCATAGATGGTACATTTGTAGCCAGAATGAATCTCAGATATCTTCTATTCAACTTTCTTTTTATGGATAAGAAAATGGAGGTTAAAGAAATTAAGCAACTTGGCCAACGTCATACAGAAAAGGAGGTAGTATTACTGATATGTGAACCCAAGTCCTCTGCCTCCAAATCTAATCAAGCCAAGTCAAGAAGCATTTATGAAGCACTTACAATATACTGGCACTGGGAATACAAATGCAAGCAAAAAGAAAAGTAGTCTCTGCCCTTAAGGATTCCCACAATCTCTAGAGGGAAAGATACACTTTAAAAAAGCTGAAAGGGTAGAGCAGAGAGAAAATTTCTGGAGAAAATCCAAAGGGGAAGGAGTAGAGCTCAGAGAGGAATCTAACCAGAGAATGTGCTGGAGCCAGGTTGTACCATTTTGAGAGAGCTGATGGTTCAATTTTCAGTGTAAGCACTTACTCCTTGAAAATTGACAAAAGCTACAAATCAGGGCTAATTTTGTTTTGGGGTTTTCTTGATTAGTCTTAAAAAAAGTGATGAGAAAAATTTTGATAGTTCAGATTAATTTTTAAAGTATGCCATGTAGGGCAGCTAGGTAGTGGATAGAGCACCAGCTCTGAAGTCAGGAAGATCTGAGTTCATATTTGATCTCAGAAACTTAACTCTTCCTAGCTGTGTGACTCTGGGCAAGTCACTTAATTCCAACTGCCTCAGGAAAAAAAATTAAAAATAATAAAATAAAGTATGCCATGTAACATTTTTTTCAGAGTGCTGCTTGTTAAATATTTACCAGCATACCATCAAATATAGCACTCTTTCTACTACACTACAGACTAATAATAGAATTCATTCATTCACAAAGATTAAGACTTAAAATGTACAAGTCATTGTCCTAGGTCCTAAGAATGCAAAGACAAAAATGAAATGGTTCTTGTCTTTGAGGAACGTATGTTCTACTGGGAAAGTAGAATTCTCCTAAAAGTTCAAAAAATATAAAGACTTTCTAACAGCAACTTTTAATCTATTTCAGAAAAAAATAGTTTGATGAGTTCTATTTTTCCAAAGCAAAATCCAGATAAAATGGAATTATATCTTTGGTTTACATGTGGGAAAACAGGTGTCCAGGGAGACAAGGGTTCCTTTCCAAATGAGGTTTGAAGTTATCTGACTGCAGATAAGGACCAGATGCAGATCTGATATATTTATGTAGATATAAAATATCTCATGGTCAGCAGCCCCTCTGAAATTTGCCCCCTAAAAATATGATCCAAACCTAAGAGTCCCCATTTCTGACATGCGTAAATGAGAAAAGAGAAGTAACGACAAATCTTTGAGAGTGAAAGAATGACATTATGGGACCAATAATAAAAACCAGTTATGTTTTTACCATGTTCTATAATCTTCAAAGTGCTTTCATTATATTATAATCAAACAGATGACAGATTTTAAGCTAGAATTAAAAGAGTAGAAATCATCCAATCCAACCTGTTTATTTTAAGATGGGAAAATTAAGGCAAGGAATAGGAAAATGACTTCCTTAAAGTTACCACCCAAAATCTGCTCAGGACCATTGATGATTTAACCATCATCCGGGTAATGGTTCATTGTACATAACAGATGCTTCCCAAATGGTGGGGGAGAAAGGTATATAATAAAAGGATGCTGGACTTGGGATCAGAGGAACAATATTTTAATCCTTTCAAACTATGTAAATTACTTTAGACATCATTTTCCCTCTTTGGGACTCAGTTTACTAATCTGTTATATGAAAGTCAGATCCCATGATCCCTAACTCTAAATTTATGCTTCTTGATAATGAGAAGGTAATCAATGCAACTAGAGAGCAGTTCCCCAGGGCTCTGTGTTTGGCCCAGTACAATTCAACACTTTGATCAGTGACTTGGATAGGGAGCCTGCTCAGCAGATTTGCAGATGACGTAAAACTGGAAATAGTAGTTAACATGCCAGATGAGAGAATCAGGCCTACAAAAGTGGTAAGCCAACAGCAATAGAATGACTCTAATGAGATGAAAGTCAACAGTGTCATTTGGTAGTCAAAAAAGCTTATGTGATCTTGAGGTATATTAAGAAAGGTACAAAATGCAATAATAAAGAGCCCCCTTGGTCCCCTGCCCTTATAATAACACATCTAGAATGTTGTGTTCCATTCTGGAAGCAATTGTTTACAAAGACAGAAGCTGAAAACTGTTCAGAAAAGAGTAACCAGTATAATGAAGAGATTTGAAGTATTTTACATAAAGACAAATTGAAGGAACTAAAGAAGAATTAAGGGGGACAGGATATGATAAATGTCATCAAGTAAAGTATGTCATTTGGAAGAGGGAAAAAATGTTTTCTCTTGGAGCCGAGAAGTCAGAACCAGGAGAAATGGATTGGAGGAGCAAAGAAATAAATTGAGGCTTGATGTCACAAGAAACTTCCCTGTAATTAAAACTGCCCCAAAGTGGAATGGCACACCCCAAAAAGGGGTGGTTCCTCTTTGGGCATCTTCAAGTAGGGGCTGAATGACCACTTTCAAATATGTCATCATAGGGATTCTTAGAAGATTATAGGGTGAAACATGTGGCCACTGAGATGCCTTCTACCAAATTTTGTGATTCTATATTTTGGATTGAGTCTCAGACCTTAAGTGGTTTGCAAAAGGCCCCAGGGCTGGTGAACTGCAGACCTTGCAATTCCTTCATCTCCTCAATCTTGGACTACCTCCACCCTACTACATTAATCCTCCAGGCTTCCACTAAGCAATGGCAGTACAAGGGATTAGTGCCTCCAAATACTTAGAAACAATGAGGTGTTTGACTGATTTTTTAAATTTTCACCCAAATGTTTAGCTTAAGCTGATTTAAGGGGCAGTTAGGTGGTACAGCAGATAGAACAGCAAGCTGCAATCAGGAGAATCTGAGTTTAAATCTAATATCAGACACTAACTGTGTCACCCTGGGAAAGTCAATTCACTTCTTTTGCCTGTTTCTTCATCTATAAAATGAACTAGAAAAGGAAATGGCAAACCACTTTAGTATCTGCCAAGAAAACCCCAAATCCTGTCATGAAGAGTTAGGCATGGCTGAAAAATGATTGAACAACAAAATGTTGACTTAGCTGCTGCAGCTCCTTGCCCTGAAAGAGTGGACCCCAAAATCATTGAATGGAGTAAGACCAGTTCTAAAAAAGGAAAGCTATTTTATTTCCCAAATAGTTGAGGAAAGGTAAAAGAATTTCAGAGAGGAGGTGAAACAACTTACATGACCTCTTGATCAGCAGCTAGCACTGAGGTTCCCAAATAGAATCATTACCTGGAATCATCCTCTCCTTTCCATTTTTTTTTTATTTTTATCAGTGCAGAAAAAAAAGGAATAATGAAGAGTATTTTAGACTCAGAATAATCTTAAAGATCATCAAATTCAATCACCTGAATAAGAAAACTAAAAGCCAGAGAGTATAGGAATTTATTAAAACTCATCTCATGGCATTGTTCATAATTTACTTTCATTATTACATTTATATAACTTTATATACAGTATATAATTTTAGTCTCATAATAACCCTAAATAGCAGGTATTGTAGGTTTTATCATCACCATTCTACATATGAGAAAACAGAGGGCTGAAGGTTAAGTGTCTTGATTAAAATCATACTACCCTGTTTTATTTCTTCCTCTATATGATTTCACTTGATTATTTCATCACCTCCCATTATTATTTCTATGAAGATAACTTCTAGATCATTATATCCACACCTAATCTCAATTCTGAGCTCCAATCTCAAATGCCTATATTAGACATCTCAAATTTGATTTCCCAAAGTTATCGCTTTATCTTTCTCCAAAAATCCTCCCAAATTCTTATTACTGTCAAGAACACTACCATCTCCCTAGTCACCCTCTAGGTAATTGTTGAGTCTTCACTCACACTCACCTGACAAATTCAATTCATTGCCAACTCTTTTTGTTTCCTACCTTTCCACCATCCTTCATACACATTCCCTTCTCTCTGCTCAGAGTTAGGACCATCTCCATTCTTCCTGATCTGTATCTGACCACTGGATCTAGAAGGCTCTGGAGGAGGAAGTGAGGCTTATGACTTTGTTCAACCCTCCCTCACTTAAATCCAATTCATTTACATGTCATAGTATTACCTTTCCAATGTCATGGTCCTCTTCGAGATCAAAGGACAAAAAGCAATAACTCAGAGCCTCATTCAGGAAAGCCTCATCATTTCTTATCTGTATTTTTTCAATAGCCTTCTAATTGATCTCCTTGCCTCCATCTTCCATTCAGCTACTAAAGTGATTTTCCTAAAGGTAACTGTTACCATCTACTTGAATGGCCTCTTTTCACCTTGAGGATCAAATATGAAATTTCTTGTTAGCCCTTTAAATTTCTTTGTTCGTTTAACAATGAATCATGTCTGATTCTTTCTGACTCCATTTTTGACAAATACTGAAGTGGTTTGTCATTTCCCTTCTGCAAATCTTTTGAAAGATGAGGAAATTGAGGCAAATATGATTAAGTGACTTGCCCAAGGATCATATAGCTAGAAGTATCTAGGGTCATATTTGAATTCAGATCCTCCTAACTCTAGAGATAGCACAGTATCTACTGCACCATCAAGCTGCCTTTAAACTTCTTAATAACATGAACTTTTCTGTCTCCAGGCTTTTTACACTTCACTCCCCGCCCCAAAACTCTGCAACCAGGTATACCAGTCTATTTGCCATTCTTACCATATTCCACTTTCTCTCCAGATTGTGCCTTTGATTGGCTGATCCTCCCCCCAACCTGGAATTTCCCCTCATCTTTGCCTCTTAGTTTCCTTGACTTCTTTCAAAATTCAATTCAGATCACTCCCCTTCCTTAGAAGATCTTTCCCTGCCCCTGAGCTGCTATCACCTTCCCTTCTCAGATTTCCATCCTTCTTCTTTACTTTGTTATCTTATATGAACCTCGTTAATTATATGTCTGTCTACTTCACTTGAAGATAAGATCCTTGGAAATAGGCGCTTTTTAAAACTTTTCTTTATATCCCATTGTCCGGCACATAGCAAGCCTTTAATAAATACTTATTTACTATCAGAGTTAGGATTCAAATCTTAGTCTCAGATTTTAAAGTATATCATTCAGGAAAATGACAGTTGACTTTAAAATGACTTGCTATGTTACAGTCAGAGATGGTACCAGCTGAAAATGCCAGGTTTATCATAGATTCAGAATTGGGAGGGATGGTTGTATCCATCCACTCCAACACTTAATTTTTAGATGAAGAAACAGAAACCCAAAGAATTTAAGTGCTTTGCCCAAGGTCAAATGAGTAGTAAGTGACAAAATATAGGAGTTGAATCCAGATTCTCTAATTCCAAATCTATGATACCTCCCAATGTACCATGTTCCTCCTCTAAAGAGGCAATAGAAAATTAGGTATATCCACAAATCATATAGTCATAAGGAGTTATTGAGGGAAACTAAGATGTTTGGGATACTTTGAAATTCTCTGGAAATTGATGTCATATAAGACAACCTTCCATTTGTCTGACTAACAAAGAAAAATAGAGTAGGATCATGTGTTCTTAATCCAGAAATAATCTGTTCAGTATTGTTTCAGCAGAACTCTAGTGGCCACTTTCAATAAAAACAATCAGCTTTAGCTCTGGGTGCATCAACCCTTTTGAAAAGGTTTATGCTGACCATCTGCAAGGAACCATCCAAGTCTTTGGGGCTTGCATTTCTTTTCAGGATTCTTTTCAGCAAGAGAAAGCTAATTGGCAACCTAGAATCAAGAATGAGTTTATCCCCAAACAACAAGAGTTTTGAGTATCTCTGGGGGAAGATAGAGATATGTAGAGTAGCTACTGATCACTGACAACCATGGTAGAAACATCTTCTGTTCCCTTCTTGAAGAAGAAAAAAAAAAAGAAATTTACATGATGACTTTATTATATATTTTAAAGAGACTGCAAGTTGTATAAAATAGATTTGCAGTTTCATTGCCATCATCTTTTTTATTATATTATGCTGTGGAAATGTTTGTTTTATTCCATAAATCAAAAATAATTTTTAATCCAAAGCTGCAAGGGAGCCTATGAGAGAAGAAAGTTAAAGGGACAAGTAATTCAATATATAAAATTGGGTTTTTGTAATCACTCTATCCATATAAGTGAACTTCAATGATTTATTCTTCAAAGGCATTCTGTTTTCTCACTGCTACTTTTATTTTGGACAGGGCCTATTATTTCATAGATCTAAAGATCTCACCTCCATCCCACGAGAGGACCCTCTCCAACAGCTGACTGATACCAGTTCTTCAACAAATAGTCTTAGTTGTCTGGGACAATGAGAGGGTAAGTGAGTTGCTTGCTCACACTGATAGTATAGATAAAAGGTAATATTTCAATCCAAGTTTTCCCAAATAAAAGGCTAGCTCTTTTTCCACCACACTATACTATACTGCCTCTCAACTGTCTCCTAATGAAGGAAAATAAAGGAAAAAGACAAGGTAATCCAGAGTGAAAGGGGAGAAAAAATAACAGTAATAAACACAGTCCTCTGAAGATTAATGCCATTATATCTGGTCCTTAAAGTCCTTCAAGGAATCATGTCTAGGTCCTTGTAGAAGCAAGGGCAGGAAGTGGTAGGGTAAAAGAAACCAGACCTTAGGAGAGAAAAGAAATAGGTTTGTCCTTTATTCTTAAAATATTTTTCCATGCCTAACCTGACTTATTTATGCCATCTACTGGCCTTTTTAATTACTTATTTTCCTCTTTTTAAAAAAATGCCGTAATATCCTTCTTTCCTGGGAAGTTTTCCAAGATCTTTAGAAGCCAATGAGTACTTTTTTTTTTCATCTGATGCCTCAATTTATTGTTAAAAGTCTCCTCTTGGTAAATTAAGCATTTGTCCAGCAAGTTGGTCAACTTAGAGGAGGGTTTTGTTTGTGGAAATAGCAAGAAAGAAGTTTAGAGAATTATTTTTTTAGCAATAGACTTCTAGCCAATACAAAGGTCCTATACCCAGCCTATTGTGGAGGGAGAACGCTTTGTCAACTTTGATGTAAAACCTTACTTTGCATTTTCCTGCCCCCAAACAAGAAATTAATTCCATGGAGGGGAAGAGAGGAAGGATGAGATAGTGGAGTTTTCTTTTCAAGCCCAGACAGGCTACAAATGCAGCATTTTTTCATTTCAAATAAGAGTTCAACAAATATTTGTTAAGTACCTATTATGTGCCCAGCAACGGTCTAGAGATACAAGGGAAAGAATGAAGTGAACACTGCTCTCAAGGAGTGTAGAGTCTACTGGGAAGATGGAGGATGAAAGAGCATATGTACACAGATGAAGTAATATTTCCTAGATTACAAATCTAAGACAAGTTGAAGTTAGAAAGCAGACCTCAGAGTCAGGCACTTAGACTTAGTCAGCATAGACCATCACTTCATCTCTGGGGCACTAAGAAACTCACTAAGCCTCTAAGTAGCAGAGGTGCATTCCTGCTTTAGGAGAAGTTAATAAGCAGATTTATTCTTTCCATGGCTATATATGTGCAGACCAATAGAACATATACCTCTCTGGGTCCCAGATATCAATCAAGGGCTAGTCAAGAATCACTTATTAAGCACCTGCTGTGTGTCAGAGCTTGTGCTAAAGTCGGGGAACACAAAAAAACAAAAATAAAGATAGTTCCTTCCCTCAAGGAGCTTACACTCTAATGAGGGGGCAGGGTAAGACATGAAGCTGAGAATGAGATTGAGGGGAAAAAGAAAGTACCTGGGAATGAAATGGGGAAGGGGACCATGATGGATTCCAAACTGTGTGGTTCGGAAATGGTGAAGGGTCACCATTTAATAAAAAAGCTGGAGAGAGCTCTAGAGAAAAGCAAAGTTTATTGTACATTCTCACGAGAAGGGCGTCCCACTCTTCGAGTAGACTATCGAAGAGAGGAAGCGCCTCCTGTGGGCAGGACAGCACCTTTAATCCCTAACGCAAAACGCCCCCTCCCACCACTGACCCTCATCCTCATTGGCTGAGAGTCTTACATTCTAAACGCGAGATCTACCCATGAAATTGAACTTGACCAATAAGTACATAGTTGCCCATATTTGGATGAAATAGGGAGATGTCATAGGAGGGCAAGGCAATGCCCTTCAGAGTCCTTCAGGCCTACTCGAACTCTGAAGTAGATGAAGCCTTACTCGATTTTCACAACTGTCTTGAAAGATCTCACCTCATCTCATTCAGTCCCTCCTCTTATTTTGTACACTGAGATCTCTTCAAATTTTTGTAACATAATTTCACATTCCCTATGAATTCCTCACTTCCTTCTGGTTTCTGTTGGCCTTGGGCCACCGGCTCCACCCTTACCCTTTTAACAGCATCCATCTAACAGACCCTTCAGCTTTCTCTTCCAACCTGATCATTCCAGATGATGAGTTTTGGACAATTCTGGTTATTAATCTGATCAAACAAGGGATGTAGATAGGGAATAATATAACACCACTAAAAGCTATAAGGCCCAACCAAAGGAGCTGCTTCCACCAGCTTCCCAAACCAGGACCATCAAGAAGTATTGAACAGTGAGGTCCAAGTCTGTACAGGAACATGAGCAAGTTTCCTAATGTTCTTAGTGATTTCCTTCACTAGATTACCATTGTTACCAATCTTTATACAACATGTGGATAAATTTAGTTTAGCACAAACTCTCCCTTCCTCAGCCAACAAATAATCCAGCACAAGTCTATGTTGTAAAATAGCCTCTCTGGGTTGAGTAGCTTCATCAGCCAAAAGATGTAGTGCCTCAGCTGTCTGATTGGTGATAATCTCTACAACTGCCTGAAGCCTAATTATCCTGTTCAACATGTATATTGGAGTTCTATATCCCCAACTTCCATCTTGAGCCCAGGTCGCTGGCCCATACTCTTTGACTATTCTTTCTGGAGGCCAGGCCTCACCCCAACCATTTGCATCTCCAGTCCAAGTGATGGAGGTATCTAAACTCCGTTTCTCCCTTCCCAAATTATCATACAACTGAATCCCTAAATATTGGTTTGCCTGTTCGGGAAGAAAGAAAACTTTTGGCCTTATTAGTCCAATATAACAATTCCCTGTCCAATTGAGAGGCAGATGAGTATAGGCAGTTAAACCACAGATCCAATAATGACCCTTTAGAGCAGGTTGTTCCCTTGGAAATATGTCTGAGCTATTCCTTGTAAAAGGGTAATATTGTTGGTCTCTCGTCCCTAGGGGGCTTCTCCCCACAAAGGGGTCATACTGGCATTTCCATAAACCTTGCTCTTTTCTCCAACTACAATTGGCAACTGGCCACTGGCCTGTTAGATTAGAGGTACTCCAAAATGTGGAAAACAGAGTCCCATGTTGCCCGGGTGTCCCTGGGGTGACATTATACCAACCCCATTGGTAACTGTACCCAATGTATATGTTCCCTTTCCTCTTATTCTCTTTTATACATCTCAATACATCCCATTCTACTTCACTACACTCAGCAGTAGTGACTTGTTGATAGCAATATCCCTGCTCTCCTATTTCTGGGAGAACATCCAAGGTACAGTCTTTCTAGTCCTTCCCACACTTCAATTGAGGATTCCTCCCCGTATCCCGCCAATATTTAGACATTTTTGTACAGTCAATTGTCTTTGGCCTCAGGTCTGTTCTCGAATAGGTCCACTCACAAACACTATTTCCCAGCTTCAAACCTCGTCCTGTCTGATTTAAGCAGTATTTCCCTTTCCTATCTTTGGTCAATGACCACTGATGTTTCTCTTCTAAATTCCAGAAACCGGTCCCATTATGAATTTGGGATCTGTTGCTAAGGATCCAGGCTGGGCTTAGGGGGACAGGTACCCATGGCCATTGGTTCAATTGTTGGGATCCACCACAGATCCAACAATTTGATAAGTTAAATGTCCTCCCTATATTCTGCATGAGCAGGAGAAATTGGTTCTCATCTCTAGAAGGTCATAAGGAAATAGATAAACCCAAAGCTTAGGGAGAGCCTCATAATGTTCAACTATTATAACACCGTGAAGTTAAGGTGAACTTCCCAAAGGAAAATATATCAAATCACAAACAGGCAAAGAGACCCAAAGTAAGAAAAGTCATACAGTTACAATTCCCATTCAGTGGAGGTCCCCTCCTCTTATGTAATTGGAGGTCTCCCCTGTCTTCAACTGTCCACTCTGATAAAGGTGGCGCCACAGGTCCTTTTGTCCTGGTGTGGTGTGTCCAGCCTCGTTCCTGGGTGCGAATCGCAGTATCTGAGGTCAGTATCACTTGGTAGGGTCCGTCCCAGCACGGAGTCAGCTTCTCGTCCTTCCAGGAACGGATCAGCACCCAATCACCAACCTGAATTCTATGAACAGGGAAACCTAGAGGAGGAGTCTGGGCTATTAGCCCTTTTTGTTGAAGTCCTTGCAAATGTTCCAGCAATGATTTAACATATCTCTTAACAAACAAATCCTTAGTTTCTAAAATAGGGTCCCAGTCTCCCTTAGGATAAGCCTGGAAAGGATGACCATACAATAATTCATAAGGTGAAAGCCCAGTATCTCTACGAGGCTTGGTCCTGATTCTAACCAGAGCGAGAGGAAGGCATTTCGTCCAAGGTAGTTGTTTTATTTCTTGGTTCATCCTTTCTACGTTCCCAGAAGAGGGAGGATGACAAGGGGTATGTTGATCCCAAGTGATTTCTAAGGCCCTAATCAGATTCTGCAATACCTGGGCAGAAAAATGTGTTCCCTGATCCGAGTCTATCCTCTCCACCATTCCATATCTAGGAATAATTTGTTCTAATAAGACCTTACTTACTGTCGAGGCAGTTGCTCGGCCTGACGGGAATGCCTCCACCCATGAGGTCAGATGGTCCACTATGACCAGCAAGAACTCGACCCACTGGTGGCAGCTCAGTAAAGTCTACCTGGATGCTTTGGAATAGTCTGATTCCAGGAGGTCGTCCCCCTTTTGGAAGCTGGCGTTGGGCAGCCCTGTTAGTCCTTCGACAAACAAGACAACCGTCCACCAGTTGTCGAGCCATAGTATATAGGCTGGGGGAAACATACCTTGTCAGTATAGCATCACACAGGTTTTGGACATCCCAATGACTGCCCTGGTGCAGTTGCTGAAGGACTTGCCTCATACTTGCTTTGGTCAGTACCTCTCTGCCATCAGGTAAGAGCCATCATCCTTCCGAGTTCTCAACTGCTCCGAGAGTTGAGGCTTTCTCTTTTTCCTCCTGAGTAAAACTAGGAGAGGGTAGACTAGGGGGAAGTACAGGTATCAAAGCCATTATATGAGAGATTTCCTGATCTCCGGCTCCCTTGGCCTCCCGGTCTGCTAATCTATTTCCCCTTTCCTCAAAAGAATTTCCCATCTGATGTCCCTTTACATGTATTACTGCTATATTCCTAGGAGTCAGAATATTTTCTAGTATCTCTCTGACTAGTGTATGATGAACCAGTTCTTTACCTTTACTGTTTACATATCCTCTTTCCTCCCAAATCCTCCCAAATACATGCACCACACCCCTGCCATATTTAGAATCAGTATATATATTCCCATCTTGGTCACGCAATAATTTTAATGCTTGATTTAAAGCATACAATTCACAACAATTCACAAGTTTGAGCCAACTAATGGGCAGATAGACTGCCCTTGGTAACAGTGGAAGTTCTAACAAACCCATTTCTTTTCCCATTTACCATCCTAGAAGAACCATACATAAATTCTAAACAAAATCTAACCCTAACCTTGTGTTGATAACAATAAGGAATTTGTCCCAATGAGTTTATATCCAAGTAGATCTTTCATAAGTGAACATTATTCATACAAATCAGTTTGTTTTTAAAAAAAAACATCCAATGCAAATACAATCATATATACAGAATGTCTAATGACACACAAGAGAATTCAAGAAGTTTTGATAAGAGATTCCCATTAACTTGTAATGGGAGAGACATTCTGCTATTCTGAAACATAAGGTCTTATCAAGTATTCTGATAAAGAGGCAGGGGGGGGGGGGGTTTGGCAGAACTAAGAGGCAAGGAAACTGAGGCAGGACTGAGTCAGGACAATAATTCAAAGTTAAAACATAAGCTAGCCAATCATAGTCTAGCAAATTTTCAGCTAGAGTCCCCTGTAAAGGCCTTTTGTCTCTGCAGCCTTCTCCAAACCCAGCATCTGCTAAAATCAGGTGTGTCTAGCTAGTGGACAGGTAAAGAGCTTTTTCAACTTTTTGCAGCCTCTCCCTTATCTGTAGAGACAAGAGAGCGAGACAAAAGGAGACCTTTTGTCAATCGCAGCAATTCTTAAAAGAATTGTGCCGAGCATAGAGCTCTAACAACGATCCAGGCCAGAAGCAGCCTGGATGTCCGGTGCAAAAAAAGAAAAAAAATCTTTTACCTTTTCCAGAGTTCCATTCAGTACCCAAATTATGTCTATTTTCGAGGTCCTTCATCAGGGAACCAAAATGATGAGGTAAGCAAAGAGTAAGTAGTTTCCAATTAGGCCTGAACTGAAATAAGACATCAGTTTTTCCCAATTTTCTGACCAGTTGAAATCTCAGTTTCCCTTCCCCCCCTGTTTACAGAAATTATCATATTATACACAACAGACTAGTAAATTTCCCAAAATAGCAATAGTCATACAGTTTTATACAGCAATAGTTCTGTTCTCCAGGGGACAAAAAGGAAGCAGGATTAAAATTTTTGCAAATAACCCTATCAAATTATCAGATCAGATTAAAATAATCTTTAAACAAGGAGACTATCACGCATGTAAATAAATATTGAACAACTTGTTTTCAGAAAACTTCAGTTCCAACTCCTTAGAACAGTTATAGACTTGAAAAATAAAAATAAAACATTCAGTTATCAACACCATATAAATGTAGGCTTTTCCTTTAAACAGTAGAAATAATTAATATCTAAATCAGCAAGGAGGTGCAGTTATTAAAAACAAAAAAACCCCACTATACTTAATGGGAGGGACCTCTCCACGTGGTCACCCTTCCCCCACACCACCATGCTTCCCGACCCAATATATCATAGCTCCATTTAAACTATTAATTACTTTTACAAATCAATCTTTCCTGTCCCGCCTTTAAGTAAATATATATGTATATATTTTTAAACTTTACACTTCAATGTTTGCACGTAACTGACCCAAATTTCATAAAACTTAAAGGTTTCTTTCCCCCGGCCCATGTGGCCCTGCTGCAGTCAGGACTCGTGGGAGGAAGAGGAAGGAAGCCACCATCTTCACTGACTCAATCCCACATACTTCCCCATGTACAGGGTTTCTGATCCCAAATGGGATCTACTAACAGGTATTTCTGGTCAGCTGGAACGACCCCTGCTTCAAAAGACCTAGTTCTCCTCCCCGCCCGAAGGCCCCTGGAAGGGCTAATGGAATTAAATCCTCTCAGGTCCTTCCTTTCAGGTACCATTTAATCCTTTTGGTACCACCAGTCTGCAACAAAACAACAATACCTTATCTTTTTCTTGCTTTTTATTTTTCCTCATATTTTGGCAGTTTGTTCCAATTACTTAATTTATCTCCCAAGGGAATATCTACCGGTATTTTCTGATATTTTTCTCATTTCTCTCCGCGAGGGCTGGCTGGGACTAGGCCACACCCATTGAATTTGGAAGGAGTTTAACAGACTCCTAAACGCCCAAACACGCTAACTGTCACCAGTTAACCCAGTCACCCAGGAAGGCCTAGCTCTCTTCCTGTCTACCGTCTACAGCCCCCTCCAGAATCTATAACTAGACTCAAGGGGCTTCACAGGACGCTTACCTCTGGGTTGCTGCGCAACAAATTACTTGACTGATCTGTCCTCCACCAACCGGTTGGGATTTTCACCGCGGAGTTTCCGTTGCTTTTCTCTGAGTTTCTCCACTTCGGGTCCACTCTACGTCAGGGAGCAAGGAGAAGCCCCTGGATGCTGGCGGGCTGCCTAAATCAAGGCAGGGCGCCATCCCACTAGCACCCAGGAGTTCACTTACTCACCGAGTAAAGGATCCGGACTAGCCCCCAAACTGTGTGGTACGGAAATGGTGAAGGGTCACCATTTAATAAAAAAGCTGGAGAGAGCTCTAGAGAAAAGCAAAGTTTATTGTACATTCTCGCAAGAAGGGCGTCCCACTCTTCGAGTAGACTATCGAAGAGAGGAAGCGCCTCCTGTGGGCAGGACAGCACCTTTAATCCCTAACGCAAAACGCCCCCTCCCACCACTGACCCTCATCCTCATTGGCTGAGAGTCTTACATTCTAAACGCGAGATCTACCCATGAAATTGAACTTGACCAATAAGTACATAGTTGCCCATATTTGGATGAAATAGGGAGATGTCATAGGAGGGCAAGGCAATGCCCTTCAGAGTCCTTCAGGCCTACTCGAACTCTGAAGTAGATGAAGCCTTACTCGATTTTCACAACTGTCTTGAAAGATCTCACCTCATCTCATTCAAGACCAAGGAGTACAGCTGGTAGGACAAGAAGAGTTGATTACTCTGAGAACATTCTTTAAATGAAGACCTGAATTCTTTAATAAGCAGCTAGGCATCTCAGTGAATAAAGCCCTGGACCTGGAGTTTGGAAGACCTGAGTTGGAATTCAGCCTCAGATACTATTGTGTGACCCTGGGAGAGCTATTTAAGCTCATTTGCCTTAATCTACTAGAAAAAGAAATGGAAAACCGCTTGAGTATCTTTGCCAAGAAAATCCCATAGATAGTATCATTGATGGGGGTCACAAAGAGTTGGACACAATTCAACAACAACCTTGCTCCATCCTCCAGACTTCCAATCAGAGGAGCTTGAGGGTACTGATAAGCAAAACTGATGCAGTCTCACAGAATAATGGGTTTCCTGGTGATAAAATATCCCTGGGGAATGATCATGAAGTCCCTGGAGTTCAGCTAATGGAATTTGAAGAGATGGCTGGTTTGGGAGCCTCTTTTTACTTTTTAAATGGAGGTTTTAGGAAGAGGAATTCTATGCTTGAACTATGTATTGGGCATGAAGAACTAGCAACACTATATGAATGGTCTCCTTGGTAGAGAGATCTTGTACTTTTGGGGTAATTTCACTTTAATTTAATGTATAAATATTAGTAAGTTTCCAGAGGCAGATCAAGGTTAAATGACGCTTCCAGGATCACACAATTAGCAAGTATTAGAGGTTGGGATTTAAATTCAGGTGTTTCTGAGTCCTTAGCTAGTATTGTTATCGCCTAATCTAGGCAAAGGGGCCAAGACAAAAATAAAACATTTGGAACTCAAGCAATTTACACAGCCCTACTCTTTGGCTTAGTCTTCTAGAACTGTTTTCCCTTGGAGATGAATCTCTGAGCAACCGTGGTCTTATTCACAGTTGGATGGATATTATCACTTGCCATTATTACCTCAGTGCCATTTTCCCCCCTGTCTTTCTCTTTTAATTTCCTCGTTTATCAGTGTATCTTCCTTGGCTTAACTCATCAGGGGATGATGAATATCAGTATTTCTTAATGCTGCTTCAGCCAGACAGCCAGACACTTCATTACTGATGATCCTTCCTGTACGTGTGCAGGAATCTATTCCAATCTTACTCTGCTTCCTAAATAGAAGTCATTCATTAGCAAACGCAAAACTTCAAAAATTAAAGCTTATCATGTGCCATGTTCTCTTCTTTGCTGGAACAGACAATGAGTCATGCATAATCATTGGTCATTCCTGCTTGAGGTCTATAGCCTTAAAGAAGGCAAAGAATCAAGCCAGTTACTTTGGGGAAAAAAAAAAACAGTATCCACCAACTAGACTAACAAAGCACAGATCTACAGAACCTTGGAGACAGAAGGGATCTCAGGGGCTAGCTAGCTCACCGTGTACCTGAAAAAGAGTACTCTCTACAATATGCCGGACAAATAAATATACAGTCTTTGTCTTAAGATCTTTAATAAAGGGAAATCTCCTGCTTCCCAAATCAGTCTATTCCACTTTGTCATGCCTATAATCACATATATGTTACATATGTATATGCATGTGTATGTGCATATATGTATGTATTTAAACACACATGGATATGTATATATGTGTAGTGCGTGAACATGTGTGTGTGTGTGTGTGTGTGTGTATAGTGGAATAATGAATATAGACCTAGTTGTAGAATCAGGAAATTCTGTGTTTGTCTGCACTGACTCATACCAGTTTATGTGACATTGGACAACTTATTCTCAGTATATCAGGTAAAATTCTCTAACTCTATAAATTGCAAAGTAGGTCACAAACTATATTAGTAGAATGCTTACCCAGGAGCAGTTCCCTATAGCAAGTAAATCATAGATCTAGTTACATACACACACACACACACACACACACACACACACACACGTTTATGTGACCTTCCCTGTTTAAACCACCTGCTATGAGAGTGTGTTGGAGGCAGCATTTGCAAACTGTCTTTCTGACTCCACTAGTATTCTTCCTACTATACCATCCAATGTGCATGTATTATATTGCTTTCTGATTTATTAAATGCTTTTTAGCAATGAATTTATACAGTAGTACAATTAATTATTACAACTATTCCATAGATAAACAAACTGACTGGAACATTAATCAATCAATCCAAAAAACCATTTATTTAGAGCCTCTTATGTGCCAGGCATGATGTTAAGTTCTGGAGCTACAAAAAGAAGCAAAACACAATCACTGACCCTTAAGGAGTTTACAATCTAATTAGAGAAACAACATGCAAGCAAATATGTTATCTCATTTGATTTCCACCATAACTCTGTAAGGTAAGAAGGAAGGAAATTTACTAGCATGTATTAAGCACCTACTATATACCAAGCACTGTGCTGAGCACACCCAAGAAAGAAGATGCTATTATTATCTCCATTTTGCAAACAAAATTGGAAATAATTAACAAGAGGAAAGTACTGGAATTGAGAGGGGTTGGGGATGTCTTCTTGTAAAAGACAGGATTTGAGCTGGGACTTAAAGGAAATCAGTGAGATCAGTGATCAATAGAGAAGGAAGAGCATACCAGGCATGGGATGCTACCAGAGAACACATCAAGAGCTAAAAAATTAAAAAACGGAGTGTCTTGATCATGGAACAAGTAGAAAGCTAATGTCACTAGATTAAAGAGTAAATATTATGGAATAAAATGTAAGGAAACTGAAATGGTAAGAGAGGGCTGCATTAAATAATTTAACTTTAGTCATTTAATGTTAGTAAGTATTAAAGCTACTCAGATTGATGCCTGGAGTTTACAACTCCAGTACTCTGTTCCCTGAATTATGCTAAAACTAACCTAGCCAATCTGGTGGTGAAGACTAAGGCTGATGGATTGAGTTGAGCTCAGGAGTTCTAAACTACATGAGGACTAAAGTCCAAATTAAGTACAGTCCCAATAGAGTGAGCCTCTGGCAGCTACCAAGCAGCCTAAATAAGGAACAGAGAAAGTCAAATCAGTCTAGGTAATCTTGGGCAAATGACAATCTCCCTGAGCCTCATTTTCTACATCTATAAAATCTCTATAAAACGAGAGGCTTGGTTCTGATCATTTTAAGCTCTTCCTTGTCAGAATCTTTCCACAACTATCTCACACTGATCTCAAGTCCCTACATCAACATGGGTTGCGTTGCCCAATGAGAAATATTAAACTAAGTTCCTGAGCTTGTCTCTCCTTTCTAAAACTGATGACCTGCTGGAAACCTGCAGAAATCTATGAAATGATCAACAATCCCAGGATCTAAGGAGCATTCATGGAAAATAGATGTATACGAGGCTGTTTGAGGTTACCTGGGGAGGGGCAAATCTGAACAGCAAAGAAAATGGTAGAGTTCCCCAGTCAGGATTCCAAGCATTCATCATGGCTTCAAATATTCCTGTTATAAGCTCTTTACCACCCTCTGAGTATATTAATCTTGTAGTTGTATTTTGAGAAGTTTTATGAATAACAAGATTCCCCTTTCACAAAATGCACCAAAATCTTGTCAACTTTTTCAATTTCAATTCATAAAGAACTCTTTCCTGTTTAGTTCTATCATCCTTGTAGCCTAATGAGTCCTCATGTTTTTGTAAATTTTTTGGAGAGTTAGAAGGAATGGTTCTATTTCTCTATTGGAACATCATCATCTCTGTTCAATCCAGGAAAATACAATTTGATAAGTAACCATGACCATAGCATTTAAACAGAATGGCCAATTAAAGATCTTCACAGCTGGGTAATGTTATTGATGTTTTATACCCTTTAATAATGTATCCAGAGGCTCCAATCTTATAATTACATTGATATATGCAATTTCCAGTGTGGAAATTCCTACATAGATTGGAAACATCCATAATTTACAGTTTTCGAAAGTTGCCTGGAGCAACAAAAGAATGAAAGACTTGCCAGGGTCACACAATCAATATGGGTCAGAAATAGGGCTTGATTATTTCTTCCTAATTTTAAGACCAGTCCATTCTACGCTATACCATGTTACCTCTCATATTAAACTTCAATATTGGCAAATATTTACCCCGGAGTTCACATCTGATCTTGACCCATGACTTCAAGAACGTGGGGTTATTTCTATTTCTCATAGAATTTGTCTTCAGTCAATCAATACACATTTATTCAGTATTTAGGATGTGCCAGACACTATATTAGATGGTCTAGGATGCAAAGACAAAAATGTAACCATCCTTGCCCTCAAGGAAATGACATTCTGTTTGGGGAGAGAATGCTCACACAGGTAAGTAGATACATAATAAATATATGCAAACCCAAAAGTTAATACAAGGTAACTTTTTATAGGAATCACTAGTAGAAAAGTTTCATGTAGAAAGTGAAGTCTGACCTAAACTTCAAAGGAAAATTGATATTCTAAGAGGAGGAGGAGGTTGCCCTTAAGAACATCTTCAGGAAACATTTATTTTCCAAGTTATAATCCTGTACTAGGTGGTGCAATGGATAGAGCAACAGGCCTGTAATCAGAAGACCTGAACTTAAATCCAGCCTCAGATACTTATAATTGTGTAACCTTGGGCAAGTCATTTAACCCTCTTTGCTTCATCTGTCAGATGCTAAGGAAATTGCAAACCACTCCAATATCTTTGTCCAGAAAACCCCAAATAGGGTTACAAAGAATCAGGCATGACTTAAACAACTAAACTACAACATATTACTAAAGATATTCTTAGAAATGGCATTATGCTTTGTAATTCTAGCCTAGTGGCTCCTATTTTCCAACCAAATATTGGAACCTACCCCCTGATCATCTAATTAGGGATTGCTTTTTCTTACTCTATGATACATCTCTTTCATCAAAATGTTTTTGATGAGCCTAAATCTTTGTTTTTTGCCTTGATTGATGCTTAGGATCAGAAGGTCATTTAACAGCATTATTTCTACTGTTATATCTTTCATGGAATCTTGAATGATTTAGACACATAGAAGACATCTTGATTGAAGAGGTCTTTAAAGATAGTGTTTTGCTTTGTTGAATCAAATGCTTTTTCTTAATCAACAAATAATAAATGCAGCCATTTATTGTATTCGCTACATCTTTCAATCAATTGCTGGCTGGAAAAAAAATGTAGCTGAATATCACTTGTGAAAGTCCATCTGTTCCTTACTAATGTCCTGGATCAATATATAGATGATTCTCATAAAGATTTTGAATAGATGAGAAAATAGACAATGAGGCTGACGTGAGTAATTGAGAAAATAGACATGCAAGTTATTGAGAATCTCACAGTCACCTTTTTTTCTGTCTTACTGAGGTCTGAGATTTTTTGCATGCCTTTGATATCTTTCTTTCCTTTAGATAGCTTGTTTTTTCTTTCAAGCTGAATGACCTTTGAACTGTTAAGAATAGAACAAAAATATCTAATGGGTAATAGAATCTTAAGAAACATAGGGAGATAAATAAATTGCTGTCTTTTAGTTCAAATCATCAGGCATTGATACCAAAAAAAAAATTGCAGATGTGACTACTGAGGCACCATCAATTT
The DNA here is from genome assembly GCF_048593235.1 of Sminthopsis crassicaudata. NCBI lineage: Eukaryota > Metazoa > Chordata > Mammalia > Dasyuromorphia > Dasyuridae > Sminthopsis > Sminthopsis crassicaudata. Next base: position 48,526,906 of record NC_133620.1, read on the forward strand.
GAAAGATTATGGAGAATAAAAGAAGTACTATGCGGTTAGAGAAGAATAGCGTTTGTCCCAATTTTCAAAAAAGGGAAGAGAAAGAAATATGGACATTAGAGTGCAGTAAGTGTAAGTTCAATTACTAGTAAAATTCTGAGAGGAATTATTAAAAGGATGCTTAGTAAATATCTATAAAAGGAAGCAGTGATTATAAAGAGCAAACAATGCTTCATTAAAAACAGAAGCCATATGCTAGAATAACCTCATTTTCCTTTTCTAAAAAGATTGCAAGATTAGTAAATCAGAGGGATAATATTGACATAGCTACCTAGATTTTGGCACTTCATTTGATAATGTTAATTATGTTATTCTGTGAATTTAAAAATAGACTACATAATGATAATAGATACTGATCTTAGAAAACCTGAGTTCAAACCTGGATTCAGATATATATTTATGTCTCTAGGCAAGTCAAGAAAAGTAGAAAGGAGGGCAGTTAGGTAGCACAGTAGATAGAGCATCAGCCCTGAAGTCAGGAGAACCTGAGTTCAAACCTGGTCTCATACACTTAACACGTCCTAGCTGTGTGACCCTGGGCAAGTCACTTAACCCCAACTGCCTCACCAAAAAATAAAAAAGGAAGAAAGGAAATGTTGGAATGTCAGACCAAAGAGTAAGTACTATTGATATATATGCAAAAGTAAAATATTCCTTGCCTTCAAGAATCTTACATTCTGCTAAGGGGACTTGACATGCACACGGAGTAGTAAATACAAAAACAGACATTTAGGAGTCCTAACATCAGTATAAATTGTGCCCCTGTTGATTCCCATGGTATTGAGAAGGAATCCCTAAATTGGAGTTTGCAGTTCTTCCACTGGTACCTGCACAAATCCAGATTCTCTTTCCTTCTTGGTGCAGCAGTACCATAGCACCTGAATTGAGAAAAGGGATAATAATTAGAGAAGTTAGGAAAGGCATTGCATAAAAAGTGACAAATGAGCGATATCTTGAAGGAAGATGTTGATTCCAATAGATGGTGAGAAGGGAGTAAACTGTAGATATAAGGAAAACCTCTCTAAAGTTATGGAAATAGGAGATGCACTATTGAATGTAAAGAATGATAATCAGTTTAACTATAATGTGTAGAAGGCATCAAGAGGAGAAAGATGAAAAAATGTTGGAAATATAGATGGAACCAAATTGGTAAAAGCCTTAATAATCTAGATTGAAGATGGTCCAGTGGATTGGCCCATAGATTTCTTCTGGACCTTGTAATGCTTAACAGTTTTATCAATAACTTGGCGAAAGCCATAGATGGCATACTTAACACATCTGCAGATGATACAGTGAGATAGCAGGCACCAGATGATGGAATTAGCACTTGATGAAATCAAGTAATATGAAATTTAATAGGGTTACATGCAAAGCTTTACATTTTGATGAAAAAAAATAAACAAATAATAGCTCACAAGAGCAGCTAGGAAAAGATATTGGGAATGTAATGGATTGAAGGTCCTGAATTCATCCTGTGACTCTGCTACGTCCTATAAAAATTTGAACTAGTCATTTAAACTCCATGGATCTCAATTACTGTATCGATACGATATGATAACTGAATTATATGATCTAAAACTATATCCAGTTCTAAATCTAGGATTCATTATATTCTTATGTGTATGTATGTGTAATAAAAAAGCAATTCTCCTTCTTTACTCTTGAGTTATGACTCTTAAGTAAGACATAATGGATATCCTCAGCAACTTGACCTCTGACCTTCATAATAGCTTGTATTTTAGAAGCTTAGACAGGTTATTGATGCAATGACTGGTGCCAGAATTGACCATATAAGGAGACCACTGAATAAGTGATATAAATTAATAGACAAGTATTTATCAGGTAATTTCCTAGGTATACAACAGTAAAAGTTAAGACAGTCCCTCCCCTCCAAAGGTATACATTATAATAGTATTTTAATAAATAGTATTTTATAATAGATAAATAAAAGAGATAATATACATACATAATAAAGCTATATCATATATAAATAATTGAATATATTTTTAAATAGTATTTTAACTGCTAGGAAGAGAAACTATAAGATCCTCAAGAGAGGGATTATTTCATTGTGTACTTGTGTTCCCATAGTATTTGAGACATAATTGGCACTTACTGATGCTTATTGATGTAAGGATAGATTGAATTAATATTTCCTAAATCCTCTCATACCTGTTTGCGTATTGTAACTCACAAATATCTCTCCCAAGAATATGTCACTATTAAATTTTAAGAACTTTTTCATCATTAGATTGTAAACTTCTTGAAAATAGGGATTGTATCATTTGTTTTAAAGAGTATCCCAAAAGTCTTATTGCCATTTTAAGTTTTAATAGCTTAAATAGTTTTAGCAAGACTGAAGTAATTTAATTAAGACTTAAATTTTACTAGCTTGAGCGTTTAAGACTACTCTAAGACTTTTGTGACTGATATACCCAGTGCTTATCATAGTATCTGGCACATATTAGATGCTTAATAAATATTTGTCAAATAATTGATTAATTGAGTTTTTTATCCTTATATCCTTAAGGTCAAGCAGCAATTTTTAAGAGATTTCTCCCTTAATTTTCCCTTTTGTTCTAGTTATTGTTCCTCTTTTTGCCCTCTGAAGTCAAAAAAATTTCTCAACCTTTCAGATAGGAGCATGTTATAGGAATTTCATAAATGTTTGGTCCACTGAATTATATAAATAAGCAAGCTGAGGCTAGAAGAGGACATGGTGACACAAAGCATTAATATCAGTAGTGGTGCTAAAGTCTCACCAGCTAGTGCTTGGTCCTTCATGACTAGAACCCCAGCTCTGCCATCCCACTTTAGAATCACATAAGACTATGTCTGCAGACTCCCACAGACATTTAGGAGTCCTAACATCAGTATAAATTGTGCCCCTATTGATTCCCATGGCATTGAGAAGGAATCCCTAAATTGGAGTTTGCAGTTCTTCCACTGGTTTCTGCACAAATCCAGATTCTCTTTCCCTCTTGGTGCAGCAGTACCATAGCACCTGAATTGAAAACCCTGCCCATCCTGACCTATGTAACCTCAGGCAAGGCTCTTCACCTCTCTAGGCCTCCATTCTGTAAATTGAAGGAGGTGGGCAATATGCTTACTCCGGTCCCTTCCAGCTCTAGATCTGAGCTTTTGTAATCCACCTGTGTGTGTATCCAGGTATTTCCTCACAGACACCTGGGAAGAATACAGAAGATTATCCTTTGATTTTTGTGGATATTTCGAGGATTGTTTTATTGTGCACCTGTGGGTTTTCTTATCTTTGATTTTTTGTGAGGGACTTTGATTGCCCTCACGTGCCGTATAAGTTAATAAATGATGATTAAAAATAGTGCGTGGGTTAGAATTTGCCCTGGTGAGTCTTTGTCTTACCAGCCTGTATATTTATGTGAAATTTGTGCAATATATCCCCAGTAACTGTTGTGAAGGGAAATCAACATAGTTAATGGATTTTGGTTTTATGACTTATGTTTGCTCTTAACGCAAGCAATTCATTTTGTAACTAATAACAAAGGAAGAAAATAAAGGAAATTGCAACACAAAAGTGACAGTTGCAGAAAGCGCCCCAGAGCCCCCTCCCCATAATCTTCATTTTACTCTCAAGACTTGCTTCCCTTTAGTAATTTTTCCATTTAACATTTGAAGCATCATAGCTACCCAATACTCCCAGTTCCTTTACCAATACTAAGACAGCATGATCTTAAAAATTAGAAGTGACCATTGAAGTAAACAGTAAAGGTATAATCTTTCTTGGACAGAAGAATAAACAGAGGCCCAAAAAATACAGTGACATTGAACTCACATAATTGAAAAGGAGAATTTTGTAGTTGGAAAGTATGTCAGAGGCCATCAAAACAACTTGTACCCAAAGAAAGATCCTTCTAAGATATATCTGACAAGTAGTCATTTCTATTTTAATTTCTACTTTAAGACTTTCAGTGAGGGGGAGCTCATGAACTTCTAGGGCATCCCATTCTACTTATGGATGGCTTTGATGATTAGGACATTTTCCCTGACATTAAGCCTAAATTTTCCTTTCTGCAGAGAAGATTCTTCCCCTTCCTTATTATACTGCCTCCTGAGACCAAAAAGAAAATGTCTAATTGTTCTTTCACTTGATAGTCAAATACTTGAACAAATCTACTGCGTGCCTCTGCATTTTCTCTATCTCCAGACTAAATATTCCTAGTTCTTTCTAATAATCTTTACTTGACATAATCTCAAGGCCTTTCATAATCTCTGGCTAGTCAATGTCCTTCCTAAACTGTGGTCCCTAGAAGTGAATATATCATCCTGTTCTTTGACTCAAAAATCCAAAGTTCTTTTCCAGTTTATCACTCTGATTCCTAAGGGCATACAAATGAGAACAAAAGGATTAAATAAAGAGGGGACCTAACCTCCAAAATCCTCTCTAATTCAAAGATACACATTTCCACTTAGAGAATACTTCTATTTCTTCAATACTCTAGGAAGCTCTGTGAGTTGCCTAGACATTATCATCCAAAGTTAGAAATATAGGGACAAAGAACTAGAGTGAGAAAAGAACTTTAGAGATAATATAATACAATTTTCTTCATTTTGCAGATGAGAAAATCAAAGCACTGAAAGGTTAATTAGCTTGTCCAAAGTCACACAAATAGCTGCTAACTCAAAAGCCAGTACTTGTCATTGGAACTAGGAAATCCTGGCTGTATCACATAATGCTTGTTTTACCTGAAACAAATCATTTAATTTCTTGAAGCCTCAGTTTCCTCACCCGTAAAAGGAAAGGGCAGCACTAAATGAGCTTGAGTCCATTAACAGCCTTTCATTCAGCAATCAATCAACCAGTGACTATCCTCTTGCTAAGTACTGAGGGTAAAAATAAAGTTAAAAAGGTGAAACAGTCCCTCAAGAAGCTTTTGTATTAATGAGTGGAGAAAAAAGCATAAACTCTGTACATAAAAGTTGTTGTTAATGTTTGTCCTTCCTTTTTTGAAGAGAACCAATAACATCATTGGGTGATGTCTTGACTTGAGCATGAATTGGATCTAAGTATGGCAGAGATGCACAAAGTTAGCAGCCTCCATCTCTTGTCCAGTCATCAAAGTCCAGTGGCAAGACAAAAGTTAAGATTACTAGCAATGGCCCTGGATTCAGCGGATGGCCTCAGCATCTTTGATAATTGACCAAGCTCTAATCACTCCACAGCATCTCCTTCAATGACCTTCATGATCGTTGGACAAATTTTTCTTACCTGCTCATTTTAATGAGGGAAAAGTCTTTACATGCTTGGGGTAGATTACCACCCCCAACTCACAGATAGATTAAGGGCTATCAATTATCCTCATATTAGTTCAATCTGTTTGCCCAAGACAGTTTATCAAGGTACAGCCACTATCCACTCCACAGCTTCTTGGAGCCACAGGTAAGAGTTGGGTGAATCAGATGAATACCAAAAGTGAATGAGTAGCCCTTATAAAAGGTTCAGTAAGCTCTTACACCAAAGGTGTTAGTCCTACCTAAACACCCCACTCACCCTACATACAAATTACATATACAGTAGAGGGGAAATCATCTTAAAGAACAAAGCTCTTGCAGAGAGGGGCATTTGAGCAGTCTTGAAGGAAGTCAGGAAAAGGACAAAGAACATTTCAAGTATGGGGGACATTCAAGACAAAGGCCAAAATAGGAAATAGTCTTTTATATACAACAAGCAATAAGAAAAAAATTCATAATCCTAGACTGCAGTTTTTTTCATTGTTATTGGTCCTTTCAGGAACATCTGTACCACATGAATCTGCTTCTATTCTCACTGCTTGACCATTCATCCTCACCACTTTTTAGCTGGAGAAATCCTTTTCTCCTAGTCTTAAAACTCTTTCAATTAATCATCACCCTTACAAGGGTATTGGGAAAGTATTAGCTCTTAATGTGAATAACAGTTCTCTTAAAGCCAGATAAATGCCAAACTAACAGGCCACTCCAGTAAATTATTTCCTCTCTAAGATACTACACTCTCAGAGCAGAACAGAACTCATAAGCAATATTCTTCAGGTTTACCAAGCAGCAAGTTTCACTTTTCTATTCGATGGATTGAGGGATGGAACTGGGGCCAAGAAGACAAGTTCAAATCTGGCCCTTAACAATAATACAAGGTGTGATGATCAAATGGAATATTTGTGAAAAGCACTTGATGTTTCTGAAAATTTTAATTTAAAGTTTTGAGTCCCAAATTCTATTCCTTCTTTCATTCCCTGAATGATAAGCAATCAGATATAGGTTATGCTTGTGGAATTATATAAAACATTTCCATATTCAACTTTTTTATATAAGAAGACTCAAATAAAAGGAAAAAAATGAAAGAAAGAAGTAAAAATTAGCATGGTCAGCGTATAAACACAATCAATATAAGTTCTTCCTCTGAAGGCAAGATAGCATGCTTCATCATTAGCCCTTGAGTGTTATCTTGGATCATTGTATTGTTAAAAATAGTTAAGCCATTCACAGTTCTTCCTCAAATAATATTGCTGTTACTAAGTACAATGTTCTTCTGGTACTATTCACTTTGGTATGCATTAGTTCATGCAACTCTTTTCAGGTTTTTCTGAAATCATTCTGCTTGTCATTTCTTACAGCAAAACAATATTATATTATAATATACCACAGCTTGTCAAGCCATTCCCTATTCGATGAGGAATCCTTTGATGTCTTAGATACCACAAAAAGAGCTGCTATAAATATTTTCATAAACATAGTCTCTTTTTTCTTTTTTTCGATGTCTTTGGGATACAGATCTAGTAGTAAAGTTGCTAGATAAAAGAATATAAACAGTTTTATTTATACTGGGCCTGTTCCAAATTGCTCTCCAGAATGGTTGGATCAATTCATAACTCTATCAACAATGCATTAATGTCCCAGTTTTCCATATCCCTTTCAATATCTAATATTTTCCTTTTTGTTTTATTAGCCATTCTGATAGGTGAAAGGGTACAATTTGCATTTTTCTAACCAATAGTGTTTTAGAGCACTTTTTCACATGACTATAAATAACTTTGATTTCTTTGTCTGAAAACTGCCTGTTTATATCCTTTGACCACTTATCAATTGGGGAATTTAAACTTGCTTCCGTTCTCTATATATTTGAAAAATGAGGTCTTTGTCAGAGATACTTGTTTCAAAATTTTCCCTAGTTTTCTGCTTTCCTTAAAACTTTGATTGTAATGTAAAATGTAAAAATGTAAAATTTTATTTGTTTAAAAATTTTTAATTTTATATAATCAAAATTGTCTATTTTACATTTTATAATGCTCACTTAATCTTCTTTTTCCTAAATTCTTTCCTTATCCATAAATTTGACAAACTATTCCATGCTCTTAATTAATTAAGCAACATGCTTCATCTGTAAACCATGTATTCATTTTGACTTTAATTTGGTATACAGTATAAGGTGTTGGTCTGTGCCTAGTTTCTGCCATAGTGTTATCCATTTTTCCCAGTAGTTTTGTCAAATAATGAGGTTTTTTTCTCAAAAAACTTGGATCTTTGAGTTTATCATATACTAGATGACTATGGCTCTTACTATGATGTAATTTGTATCTAATCTTTTCCATCCACTAAAGATGGTTTTGATAATTACAACTTTATAATACAATTTGAGATCTAGTAACAGCTAGAAGTTGTATTCTGAAACTTTGATAGTTATTAATAATTTCAAGTAATTTTAATTGACGCTAGGATTTTCTAAGTTAACATCATATCATCTGCAAGAAGTAATAGCTTTGATTATTCTAATTCTTTTAATTTCTTTTACTTCGCTTATTGCTATAGCTAATATTTCTAGTACAATATTAAAATAGTAGGGTGAATCATGGTTGCAACCTTGCTTCACCTCTGATTGTATTGAGAAGGCTTCTTCAATGAATTGAGCATGCTACTAAAAAGCTAGGAAAAGAACAAATTAAAAACATCCAATTAAATACCAAATTGATTTGATTAGAAAAAAGACAGAAGAAAATCAAATTGTTAGTATCAAAAATGAAAAGGATGAACTTTCCACCAATAAGGGGGAAATTAGAACAATAATTAGGAGTTATTTTGCCCAACTGCATGCCAATAAATCTTCTATTAATTTGGATAATCTTTGTTTTTGTAGAAATTCCTCCATTTCATTTAGATTGTCAAGCTTATTGGTGTATAATTGAGCAAAATAGCTCCTAACAACTGTCTTAATTTCTTCTTCAATTGATGATGAATTAACCTCTTTCATTTTTGAATTAGTAACTTGGTTTTCTTTTCTTTTTTGATCAAATTAACCAATGGTTTATCTATTTTACTGGATTTTTTATAAAACCAGCTTCCAGGGTTTTTTTAGTTCAATGGTTTGCTTTCTTCTGATTTTATTAATCTCTATTTTGATTTTCAGAATTGGGGATTTGATTTGATTTTATTGCTGAGGCAATTGGAGTTAAATGACTTGCCCAGGATCACACAGCTAGGAAGTGGTAAGTGTCTGTCATATTTGAAGGTGCTCTATCCACTGCACCACCCAGCTGCCCATTATTGGGGATTTTTGATTTGTTCTTTTTCTCTTTAAGTTACATGCCCAATTAATTGATGTGGTTTTTCTCTATTTCATTAATATATAATTAATATATTAATAAAAATTTTCCCTAACTACCATTTTGGCTGAGTCCTCTAAAATTTAGTATGTTGTCTTGTCATTTTTCTTAATAAAAATATCGATTATTTCTTTGATTTGTTCTTTGATCCATTCATTTTTTTAGGATTAAATTACTTAATTTCCAAATATATTTAATCTTTCCATTGTCCATTGCTGTATGTAATTTTTGTTGCGTTAATGTTATAAAAAAAAAAAAGATCCATTTACTATTTCTATTTCCTTTATTTGGTTGTGAAGTGTTTATGCTCTAATATATGGTCAATTTTTGTGTAGGTGTCATGTACTGCTCAGAAAAAGGTATAATTTTTTTTTTCAATTCCAGTTCAGTTTTCTCCAACAATCTGTAATATCCAACTTTTTCAGAACTTTATTCACCACCTTAACTTCTTTACTATTTATTTTTTGGTTAGATTCATCTAATTCTGAGAAGGGAAAGATGAGGTCCTCCACTAATATACTTTTATTATCTATTTCCTCCTGTAATTCATTCAACTTCTTCAAAAATTCAAATGCTATTCCAATTGGTGCATATGTTTAGTATTGATATGATTTCATTGTCTATGGTACCTTCCAGCCGTTATTGTTTCCCTCTTTATCTCTTTTGATAGATCTGTTTTTACTTTTGCTTTTCCTGAGATCTGATTGCTACTCCTGCTTTCTTTGCTTTGACCAATGCATAATAGATTCTACTATAGTCCCTTATTTTTTACCCTGGGTATATCTCTCTGCTTCAAATGTGTTTTTTTGAAAACAGCATGTTGTAGAATTCTGATTTTTAATCATTTTGCTAATTGCTTCCTTTTCACAAATGAGTACATCTCATTCACATTTATTGTTACAGCTAACTGTGGATTTCCCTCCGTTATTTTTTATTTATTCCCCTTTAAACTCCATCTATTCTTTTCTCACAAGTGTTTTACTTTTTAACATTGCTTTTTCCAAAAATCCTCTCTTTTATCAATCCCCCCTCTTTCTTTTATCCTTGTCCTTTTTACTTCCTTATAGAATAAGATAGATTTCTATGTCCAACTGAGTCTTTTTGATGAGTCAATTTTGATGAGAGTAAGATTTAATTTAAGCTTTGCTCACGACCCTTTCACCTTCCCCTTTATTCTAGTAGCTCTTTCATGCCTATTTTATATAGGATAATTTTTCCATTTAGTCCTCCACTTCTTCCAGTGTAATTCTCTTTCTAACCCTTTTATTTTGTTTTGGAGATATCATCCTGTCAGAATCACCTTATATTCACACCTTTTATCTACATATAACTCCTTCTAATTGCTCTTTTAATAATAAAATATAGTTACAAATATTATCTTGCCATGTAGAAATATAAACAGTTTAACCTTATTGAGTTTATGTTTTCTCTTTCTTGCTTATTTTTTATTTTTTATGTTTCCCTTTTGTTTTCCATTTGAAGGTTTTTTTATTTTTCAGCTCTGTTTGTTTTTTAATTAGAAATACTTGAAAGTCCTCTATTTCATTAAAATCCATTTTTCCTTTGAAAGATTATGGCCAATGTTTCTGGATATGTGATTTTTGGTTATAGTCCTAATTCCTTTGCCTTTCAATATATCATATTCCAAGTTCTCTGGGGTTTTTTTTTGATATGGAAGCTACAAGTCCTGTGTCATCCTACTTAGCTTCGTGATATTTGAATTGTTTCATTTTGACAGTTTGCAATGCTTTTTCCTTGATTTGTAAACTCTGGAATTTGGCTATTATATTCCTAAAAGTTTCCATTTGGGTATCTCTTTTAGGTGGTGATCAGTGGCTTTTTTCCATTGCTATTTTGCTCTCTGGTTCTAATATATCAGTGAAGTTTCTTTGATAATTTCTTGAAAGATGTTGCCCAGGCTTTTTTTTTTTAATGTGCCTTTCAGATAGTCTGGTAATTTTTATATTATTTTATATTATATTATATTTTCTGGATCTATTTTCCAGGTCAGTTATTTTTCCAATGAGAAATTTCACTTTTTTAGTTTTTTATTTTGTTTTATCATATCTTGATGTGACATAGAGTTATTAGTTTCCTCTTGTTTGGTTTAAATTTTTAAAGAATTATTTTCTTCAGTGGGTTTTTGTAATTTCTTTTCCAGTTGGCCAATTCTATTTTTAGAGAATTATTTTCCTCAGTAAATTTTTTTACATCTTTTCCAAAGCTATTTACTTTTTTTTCATGATTCTCTTCTATTACGCTCATTTCTTTTCCCAATTTTTCTTCTACTTCTCGAATTTGCTTTTAAAAATTCTTCTTAAGCTCTTCCAGGAATTCTTTTTAAGTCTGAGACCAAATTACATTTTTCTTTGAGGCTTCACATCCAACAATTTTGACACTTGTCCTCTTTGACATTTATACCTTGATCCTCCCTAACACTATAATAACTTTCTATAGTCAAGCTCCTTTTTTATGCTTTGCTTTATTTTTTCTGCCTTTTTTGTGAGTTGGTGTTTTTATGTGAGAGGAGTTCTGGTCCTTCACTGTTCCAAGCTTTTTTGTGCTGGGACTCTGGATCTTATTGATGGCTTTTACTGGACTTCAGAGTGACTGCTTGCTTTCTTTGGAAGGTAAGCTTCCCTTATGGCTTGCATTGGAGGGTGGGGCCTCCTTGTTTCCCTTCCTTAAATGTGGGTTTCTGGCCTGCTCCAGGATTGGGATCTTGCTGCTAGATTGCTGTAGTAATAGAGTCTTTCTGGTGGCTAGCCCTGGAAGAGGAATTTTGTTGCTGATCTGTCCAAGAGATATTGCCCTGCTGCTGGGTTGCTAGGGAAAATATTGTCTCTTTGTTCCTAGGCCACAGGATCAGGATCTCACTATTGGACAGCTTTAGTGCAAAGATTCAATAATGGTCACCAGTGAGGTCAAAGTGGCTTGGGGTCACTGAGATAGGGCTGCAGAGACTGCTTAATTGCCTAGGGGGCTGCTGTTTTGCAGGAGGGTAGACTCTCATTGGTGAACTGATCCAAGCTTGAAACCTTGCTGCAGACTCCTTGCTGTAAAGCTGGTTAAATCTGCTACTCTTGAATTTCATTCCCTTTCCATCCCAGTAGGACAAATTTTTCCTAGTGAGCTGGTAAGCTGTTTCCCTGATCCTAGATCATTTCTGAGGTGATTTTCTAGCTATTTGGGAAGGAATTTGGGAGAGCTTCAGAGTTTGCTGAGCTTCAGAGTTTCCTTCCTGGAAGGAAGTCCTCCTGATATATAGACTCTATAAAAATGTCCATACCCTTCCCTTCTCTGACTCTTAAAGAAGAAGGGCAACAGCTGTCATTAGAACTTAAAGATAATGATGTCCATTCAGTTTAAGTAGAAGTGATCTGATCCTAAGTGCTGTTTGTGCCAGTCCTGCTGAGAGGGACTTCTCAAGTTCTCCTGTCCTTGCTTCTTTCCTTCATAATGTCTCCTGTCATTTTCTATCTTGTCTTACATGAAAGTTTCTTGACTTTCAGTGACTGAACTTTTATCTTTAAAAATACAACTTCCCAGGTTTCTTCTCTTAAATCAATATTCTTTAGTCAAGCAAATTGAAAGTTTTCAAACATCTGGATGATTTTTACCCTTTTTGGTCATAAAACATGTATATATCAATGAGCTGAGGTGTCCTTCATGTCTCAGCTCTGGAGTTCTCAAAAAAGTCTCCAATCTCTTTAGTGTTCTTGAAACAGAATTTCTTTACAAACATATTTCTCTAGTTTTTAGTAATTATTTTATCTTTCTTTGATTATTCATAGCATCAAACTATCCCCATGCAAATGGAGAGGCAGCTGGATGGTGAAGTGGATAAAGTGCCAAGTATATTTCATATACACTTGTCTCCTCCACTAGAATATAAATTTGTTGAAAGTACAGGTGATTTGAAAACTAGAATAAAAGAAAAACAATGAAAAAGTGGGGGAAGACAAATGGTTTTAAATTGTTTTAACATGTAATTGGGAATAAAATACACATTTTTAAAGTAAAAATGTTGTCTCTAGAGTTGGTAGTTTCCCCTTCTTGGAGATCTGCAAGCAGAAGGAGGATGATAACTTATGATATGTTATAACCTAGCTTTTAACTATGGTTTGCTACCCTCTTGAGGCCTCATAACTGAATATGGGAGTCACAAAATTATGATTTATTATCAGTACATGTTTGATTTATTTACCTATTCTATATACCATATACCCAGGGTCACATAAAAATGTCTCAGCCAAAAAACGATCATAAGAATCCCTGTACTATAGTATAAATTCATTTATATAGGGGTTAGATCAGATGGATGGTTGCTGAAGTCACTTTCATGCTCAAATTCTTTGATTCCAGGTCATGTCTAGCTCTGGTCCTAAGATCTCTAAAAACTTTTTTTTTTTTCCCAATGCAGCATGTTAGCTTTTTTGGAAATGAGGTCATATCAGGTAAGAAAGAGCCACAAAATCAGAATTGAAGAATATTAGTATTAGGAGAAACTTTAGAGATCACAATATCCAACCCTGAATTCCCTACTCATCTAAAACCCTCCTTTTCCCAAATAAGACAATTTGCCCAAGTTGGCTCATTCATTTTCCTCGCCTTCCTTCACAGCTTCTGTCATCTTCCTCTCCTTCTCTACCTCTTTCTACCCAGGTTTCCAATGCCTCCCCTCTCACTTACCACCTTGAGCACATTAAGTTAACCTAGTTGAAATGATCAGGCAGCATTCATCCTTCTCTGGACACCCTGTGTCATCACCAAAGTCCTCAGTGTGACAAGCAGGTCCCAGTTGCAGAAATCTTATTTGATAATTTTAAATGATGTATGAAAACAGAATAAACATAGATTGATTTTTATGAACTGCTTTGATTCTACAGGGCTGTAAATGGTGATAAAACTTGTTTTGAAAGGAAAACTAAAGGAAGGTGAGAGAGAAGTCAGGGAAACTCTTGCTAGCAACTTGAAGGCTGCCAGGGCTTTTTAAAGGGAATGTTTTTCCCCCTCTCATCAAGTATCCTTTTGAAATAAAGTTCTATCACTTACAACTTTCCACCTTTTTGAAATTGCATTTTGTATTTAAATTTAATAATGCTAATGGAACAGAAACTGGACCTGTAATTTCATTATTATGAGGAAACCCTCTATCAATAAAGGTCTGCACCTTCTCTGAAATACATAGTCTTAGAGAATTGACAAAGATCACTGAGAGTTTAAGTGATTTGCCTAGGTTGTCCTGTATAGAATGTGCCAAAAACAAGATGTGAAGCTATATATTCCCTAGTTTCTACTGTAGTTTACAATCCACTATTTATTAGCTATTATTATAGTGAACATTTACTTATAGCTCCTACTGTGTGTTAAGCACTTTATAAATATTATTTGATCCTCAAAACAAAACTAGTAAGTGCGGGCTATTATTATCCCCATTTTACAGATGAGAAAACTAAGTTTTCTAAACAGAAGTTAAGTCACTTTCCCCAAAATCACACTGTAAAAATGAGGTCAAATTCACACTCAGGACTTCCTGATTCCAGGAAGTGGAATGTGCTCTATGCACCATAGTGACACAGCTACCATTATTGTCAATATGACATATTATCTCTCAGTTATAGTAGTTATTCTGTAATAATCACATTATTTCATATTATATTATTATTACATTCTGGAAGAAGAATAGTATTCTAAGCATTTTTCCATAAATCCCTTAGTCAGTATAAAGATTGTAATCATTTCATCTGCTGTTCTATGCGGCCTCCATTGGATTCATATAAATGTGTGAAGACCAAGTTAGCACCTGGATACCTTAAAATCAACTGGAATCAGGAAAAGCAAAAGTCCTTGGTCTTTATTCTTGGTCTTTAGGGGTAGAAGTGAAGGGAATGGACACAGGATCTCTGCAGCCTTCCTTTCCTCTTCTACTGCCACTTACTTACTTAACCCCTTAATCCTTCCCATAATTCTCTGCATACACCAAAAGATTGAACCAGCACAGAATAGTGGGAAGAGCCATTTTCCAAGCATATGCTAATAGAGTATTGTCCAATTGGTAATTAGCCTTAAGTGCTCAGTTGTCCGACCTCAATGCATCAACTCAGAGTTTCAGCCCTTTACATAAATGACCTTAATGTCATAAATTATTCCTGTGGGATTCTAACATCATCCATTTGTGACTGCAGCACTCTTAGGCAGTTGTGATAAGCTTCCCCTAAGAACCCCATTGTGTGTTCAAAATGTATTAAAGGAAACTGTAATAGATAGATAAAACAATAGGGAGAGCACTAGTTTTGGAGAGACCTGAGTTTGAATCCTGCTTCAGATTACTTATTCAGCTACATGCCTACCTCTCTATATATCAGTTTCCTCATCTGTAAAGTGGGGATAATAATATCATCCACCTCACAAACAGAACAATGTTGTTTTGAGGATCAAATGAGTTAAAAAATGCAAAGTGCTTTGCAAAATTTAAAGCACAGTTATGATGAAGATAAAGATCATGCAATATAAAGAAATATTTTGAATGCCTAATGCCTAGTTACTATTGAAAATCTTAAACTTTATAGCATGAGTGTAGATTTCTAACTCTCAGGGGCCCCGTTGTGCTTGCTGATCATGGTTTTAGATGGTGATATTGTTGTCACAGAGTATTTGACCCAGGAAGAAGCTTTTGAAGCAGCTATGTGGATAAAGTACTGGGTCTTGAATCAGGAAGACTCATTTCATGATTTCAAATCCAACTTCAGACAACTGTGTAGGCTTAGGCAATTCATTTACCTCTCTTTGCCTCAGTTTCCTCATCTGTAAAATGAGTTGGAAAAGAAAATGGCAAACCATTCCAGTATCTCTGCCAAGAAAATGCCAAAAGGAATCACAAAGAGTCAGACACAATTGAACAACAACAATAGTATCTAGGCTTTAGGAGGCATAGTTCATATCATTCCATTTAATTATGGCTGCCATGTTTAAAAAAGACAGACAAATGGAGGGAGAAGGGTAGCCAGAGTGTGAAGAACCTTGAATTCATTTCATAGAAGAATCAGTTAAAGGAATGAGTGAAATTTAGCCTAGGTTAGAAAAGATTATGAGAGACCATTACAGTTATACTCAAATGTAAGAGAGATGATTTAATTTAATCCAATTCAAATTAACCATTCTCTCTCACAGATAAATGTGGCAAAGTCCTTTGAACTGTAATGGTGTGGCAGAAGAAATGTTTTTGGATAGACTAAGGAAACTTCATCGTACTAATTAATAGGTCAACTATAAATCACCACACTTGATAGTATCACATTCAGTCAAGAAATTGGAGCAATCATTCCATTCTAGAGCACCTCCAAGGAGGATGGGAAGATAAATGTGACAGATGAGGGAAATGTCAATAAAGGTCATTTACCTTACAGGCATTTCAGAGCAGGAAACCCAGGCTGAAAGAAGTCCTGAGAAAAGATCTTGTCTCAACTTCACCTACAGACATTGGGTGGCATAATGGGTAGCACATCAGGCTTGGAGTTAGAAAGACTTGAGTTGCAACCTGGTCTCAGACATATGCTAGCTGTGATCCTAGGCAAATCATTTAACCTCTTTCAATTGCCTCAGCAACAAAATAAAGATAATAATAGCACCTATTTCAAAGAATTGTTATAAGGATCAAATGAGATAGATAATAGTTGTACTTCACAAACCTTAAAATTCCAACTCTAACATTCTACAATCCTGTAGTTTTATAATATTATTCCTAACTGGTCCTGAAAATCCAGGAGGTCATCCAAGGTCAGTTCAGAGAACAACACCCAACAAGAAAAATCCAAGAGTCTTCTATACCTCTAAACACAAATAAGAGCATTCAAAACCTGACAGTCCCTGGGCTACAGAACTCAACTAAGAAATGGTCCTCATGTCCACACTATGCCAATTTCCTCCTCATTTGTCAAAAATGGCCTACATTTGGCGGGGAGGAATCCTCAGAAGTCCAATAC
The DNA here is from genome assembly GCF_048593235.1 of Sminthopsis crassicaudata. NCBI lineage: Eukaryota > Metazoa > Chordata > Mammalia > Dasyuromorphia > Dasyuridae > Sminthopsis > Sminthopsis crassicaudata. Next base: position 48,543,539 of record NC_133620.1, read on the forward strand.
TGGATTGAGTTAAATTCTGAGCAAAGTTTGGAGGTCACTTGGTGGCAGGAGCTCAGGTTATGGACTTATAGTCTAAAAAACCCTAGCTTCAAAATCCACCTCTTCATTTTCTCACTTTTTGCATGACCTTTAACTTCTCTGAGCCTCCATTTTCTCATTTAGAAAATGAGATGGTTCAATAAGAGGGTCTCTACAATTCCTTCCAGCTTTAAATCTATGGTCCTAGGTAAAAACAAACAAACAAACAAAAAGGATGACTTCCTCACCATCCCCTTCCAGCACAGCTGTGAAAAGGAAGTGCTTATTGGAGGAAGAAAAGAGATCTCTTGAATTCTTCGTGCAAATTTATGCAAAATATGTAATCCAGTCACATCCCCAGATTAATGGAAAACATCTGGTACTTTTAGCTTCAAAACGATGAATATTATATATTTAAAGGCTAATTTCTTTCAAGCATTCTGTCATTTCTAGCCATAAGAATGCTCCAGGTAGGACAAATCCACTCTTGCTTTCTAGAATACATTTAGGTCCTGCCCTAAACATTTCCCCTCAGTTTGAAATGCCAGTGGTCTTTAACCAGATATATTGTTTACCTACCTCAGTTTTTCTTCCCATAAATCAACAAAATATTGTTTGTCAAAATAGCTCAAGATGTCTTCTTTCTCTTTCTAAATGTCAAGAGGTTTGTTTGTCAAATGGACAAAGAAAAATTTCTTAAATGTATCTTGAATAGTTTAAAGATAAAATAAAGACTCCATTCTCTTTGCTCTCATGTTTTAACCCCTTCCATTGATCTGGGAATTCATTACCTTATGACACAGTCCATTCTATTCTATATAGTTTTAATTGCTTGAGTATTGTTCCTTACCAGTGAGATGAAGTCTGTCCCATAGCACTTCCACACAAGTATGTTAGCTATGACTCCTGAATTTCCAAAGAATAAAATGTGAGACTTCTTCCTCATTCTAATTCTTTCAGTATTTGATGTCAAAAATCAATCACATTTCTCTTAAACCTTCTCTTTACTAGGCTAACTGACACCAGGTCATCCTAATCATTCCTTCCTCTTCCAGATGCATTCCTCTCTGTGTGTATGTCTGTTTTTATATACATATATACACAAATATGCATATGTTTCTATAAGTATAGATATAGATATAGATATCTATAGGTATAGGACAGTTAAATGATGTCATTACACATGGAGAGCACTAGCTCTGAAGTCAGAAAGACACATCTTCATGAGTTCAAATCTGGCCTCAGACACTTATTAGCTATGTGACTCTAAACTGTATGCTTTATAGTTTCCTCCTTTGTAAAAATAAACTAGAGAAGGAATCACTCCAGTATCTTTGCCAAGAAAACTTCAAATGGGATCACAAAGAGTCAGACACAAGTATAGTATAGAGGAAGAAGAGGACCCCAGGACCAAGCTTTGAGTTATGTGTAATTCATTGAAATATTTGTTGATTCCTGGTTAATTCAAAATCACTAAAAAGAATCTGAAATGAGTTTTCAAGCAAAATGTTTCTGTTTCCAAGTTTAATGATCTCTCCAAGACCCAAGATTGCCTCTGAAAATGGTGTTTTAGATATAGTCTGACCCAAAGGACATTATACCTGAGATTTCCCCTCTTCTGACTCTTCTGAATCCTGTGCTTCTAGTAAAGGAGGCTAAGGTTTAATTAATGTTTTTGGCATTCACATTATATCATTGACTCCTATTCTATGTATAGTGGATTATATGTTTACAGAATACTTTCCCATAACTGCAGAGAAGTGAGTTCTCCTTTAGTTTTTCTTAATTTAACCTAAGCAGGGACTCTAAACCTATAGTTACCCAATTTCATGTTTCCAATTTCAAGATCCAACCCATTTTCCAAATCAGTGTAGATCTTTTGGGATCTTCATTCTATTATTTACTGTGTCAGGTAGGCCTCCCAATTTTATGTCATGAATACATTTGATAAACATGTCAATATGTTTATTCAGATTGCTCAATGATCTTAGGAAAACATGGAAAAAACTTATATGAAGTCATGATGAGTGAAATGGGCAAAACCAAAAAGGAATGTAGATAGTAACAGCAATGTTGTTTTAAGAATAACTTTGAGGTAAAATACTTTTTAATATTACTGGTATTCATGGCCCCTTTCCAAGGTGTAGGTTATATTTTCATTATAAACAGCAACCAAAAAAGCATTCAAAAATGACTTTGAACAAAGAAGTCATTTTAACTTTTATAAAAATCCAAATTAACTATAAAGAATATATGAAGAATGCTAAAAAAAAAAAAAAAAAAAAAAAGTTATCAAACTGTGAATGCCCTTTGGCCCAGCAGTATTTCTACTAGGCTTATATCCCAAAGAGATCTTAAAGGAGAGAAAGAGACCCACATATGCAAAAATGTTTGTGGCAGCCCTTTTTGTAGTGGCTAGCGACTGGAAACTGAATGGATGCCCATCAATTGAAGAATGGTTGGGTAAATTATGGTATATGAATGCTATGGAATACTATTGTTCTGTAAGAAATGACCAACAGGATGATTTCAGAGACACCTGGAGAAACTTACATGAACTGATGCTAAGTGAAATGAGCAGAACCAGCAGATCATTGTACATGGCAACAATAAAACTATACAATGATCAATTCTGATGGACATGGCTCTCTTCAACAATGAGATGATTCAAACAAGTAATGAAGAGATCCATCTACACATCCCATGGGATACAGCATTCTCACTCTTTTTGTTGTTGTTTGCTTGCATTTTGTTTTCTTTTTCAGGTTTTTTTTTCCTTCTTGATCTGATTTTTCTTGTGCAGCAAGATAACTGTATAAATAGATATACATATGTTGGATTTAATATGAATATTAACATATTAAACATGTATTAAACTACCTGCCATCTAGGGGAGATGGTGGGGGGGAAGAAGGGAAAAATTTGGAACAGAAAGTTTTGTAAGGGTCAATGTGGAAAAATTACCCATGCATATATTTTGTAAATAAAAAGTTTCAATAATTTTTTTAAAAATAATATATGAAGAAAGATGCTTTCTAAAGAAAGAAGTGATAAACAAAAGTATGTATAGAATAATTTTACATATATATGTATATATATATGCACATATATTTATATACCTATTTGTTTCTAATGGATCTCAATCCCTAGGGCAATGGGAAGGGAGAAAAAAGAAATTTATATGATAATTCTATTAGATATTTAAAAAGAAAAAAAGTTGTACATAAAAGATTTGTGGTTTCATGTATAATCATCTTTTTATTATACTTTGTTATGGAAATCTTTTATTTATTTCATAAAAATTAAAATTAAAAATTAAGAAAAAATGTTGAAAAATACGTGGAACAAGACAAAGCCAAAGATAAAAATCCCCACCACACCATAAGGGACTTTTATCCGTGCTGAATATATGACACATCTCTGACCAGCAGTGTGGAGAATTCCTGCCCCTCATGTGAACTGCTAGATATACAGGGGTAGGGGCAGCTAGGTGGCGCAGTGGATAGAGCACCAGCCTTGAATTCAGGAGGACCTGACTCTTAACACTTAACACTTCCTAGCTGTGTGACCCTGGGCAAGTCACTTAACCCCAGCCTCAGAAAAAGAAAAAAAAAAAAAAAAAAAAAAAAAAAAAGATATACAGGGGTATTCAATGACCTTGCCAAAGACACACAGCTGCTAAAGATAAGAAGCAGAATTTGAAGCTGGGCTTTACTGACTTCAGGCCTAGCACTCTATTAATTATACAATGCTACCTTTCTCTTTGTTGGAACTAACCCAGTAAATAACAGTTTAGGGGTTTAATTCAATCAATTAGACATAATACTTCTTTGAGCTTATTCTTTAATTTCCACTTGAAATTACCAGATCTACCCTCAATGTATTTTGGATTTGTCGCTCTTGAACCCACATCCATTGTGCTCCCTAAAATCGATTAGCTAGCAAAAATTAAGAAGCATTTAAAGAGGAAAATTCTGAGATGATATAGTAAGAACAATTGACGTACAAAGATACCCCCCCAAAAAAAGTCTGAAATGTAACTATATACTGACTCCAAGTTAGAGAGTAAATGTGGCAAAACTATCACTTGTGAGGTAACTCACAGCTGCGAGTAGGGTATAAGTTTATTTCTCTCTTCCTAGAGTCCTTATGAAATTCTCCTGAGGTGTATATAGCTCTTGGCTGGATGGACTTTATAGAATCCTAAAGTTGTACTTCTCTTTGCCCTAAAATGTCTTGGTCCTCAAAGATGTACTAATTTATCTTCTTTCAGTTCCTAGTAGGATGCATTGTTTGTTTCCGGTTAAGTCATCTCTCTAAAAACATGGTGGCTGAAGATGGAGATTTTCACACTCCCTCTAGACCTAGTCCTCATTCCCACCTCTACTAAATGTCCTCTGCAGAATTCTGGGCTTGCCTATCAAAACACTTCCTGGAATGCTCCTGCTAGAATGTCCTTGTCAGATAGATAGACAGACAAATAGATAGATAGATAATTAGTTGGAGAGATAGACAGATAGATAGATGGATGAATGGATGAATATTTGTCTCTGTGTGTATATATATATATATATATATGTATATCCAAAACTATATCTAATACTTTCAACTTGCTGTTATCTGATTTCATCCAAAATTCTGGAGAACTTCAATACTCAACCTACTTTATACCTTGAATTAATTGATTCAATAGAGATATCCAGGAATGGTTCACAACTAATTTATACATTGGAATGATTGATTCTGTTATTCAAAGAAGCATTCCTATCTGATAAAGATATCTATTACATTCCTTGGCGCTGAGGAAGTGTAAAATACTCTGCTTCTATATGAATCTTCCTAACTGTCCTATTATCCAAATCATACTTCTGAATCATATTCATGGAAAATCTAATAAATTATCAGGCAATTTGTTAAAAATCTAGATCTGTCAATTTATTAATCTTATTTAGAAAGGAAAAGAAAGGAAAGAAAAGAAAGAAAGAAAGAAAGAAAGAAAGAAAGAAAGAAAGAAGAAGAAAGAAAGAAAGAAAGAAAGAAAGAAAGAAAGAAAGAAAGAAAGAAAGAAAGAAAGAAAGAAAGAAAGAAAGAAAGAAAGAAAGAAGAAAGAGAGAGAGAAAGAAAAGAAAGAGAGAAAGAGAGAAAGAGAGAAAGAGAGAAAGAGAGAAAGAAAGAAAGAGAGAAAGAGAGAAAGAGAGAAAGAGAGAAAGAGAGAAAGAAAGAAAGAAAGAAAGAAAGAAAGAAAGAAAGAAAGAAAGAAAGAAAGAAAGAAAGAAAGAAAGAAAGAAAGAAAGAAAGAAAGAAAGAAAGAAAGAAAGAAAGAAAGAAAGAAAGAAAGAAAGAAAGAAAAGAAAGAAAGAAAAGAAAGAAAGAAAGAAAGAAAGAAAGAAAGAAAGAAAGAAAGAAAGAAAGAAGGAAAGAAAGAAAGAAAAGAAAGAAAGAAAAGAAAGAAAGAAGGAAGGAAAGAAGGAAAGAAAGAAAGAAAGAAAGAAAGAAAGAGAGAGAGAGAGAGAAAGAGAGAGAGAAAGAAAGGAAAAAAAAGGGATAAATCTGGCAAACCACTTTTCCCTATCCTCTTTCTAAATTTTCACAAGCCATTCTTATAATAATGTATTTTTCAATTTTGTTGTTTTTGTACATTAAACTCACGGGTCTGAAGGTTGAAGAATCCATCTTCCCCTTTTGAATCAGTGATATGGCTCATCCTCATTCCTAGAGTACCTCTTCCAGGCTCTAATATTCCTCCAGTGGTTCAACAATTCTGCCCCATTTGCTTACTTTGGCTTTTAAGTGCCACTTAACCATTTTTTAGTCTAAAGATCATTCTTCTTGAAAAAAAAAAAAAAAAAAAAAAATCCCAAAATTGATAGGAAGTGATTTCTGTTTGGGCTATTCTTTAATGTTTTCCCATTTATCTCAAGTGGGACCTTATTTCTTCTTTTTCTCCTTCCCCTTAGTATAGATAAAAATTAAAAGAAAAAATAAATCTTTTTATTGCCCTTATTTTCCCTAAAATCTCATGGATAAGACCAAAGACTATCATTAGAGAAAACTATATTGAATGGGATCTTGATTTCATTGGTGTTCTTATCTCTCAATGAAGTGATACCCTTCTCCCAATACAGATTAGCAAGTTATGTGTGATTTATCCTTTTAGAAAGTTGTCTAGAGTAAATAGCTTCCCAGGGTCTTATAGCCAGTATGAGTCAGAGGCAGAATTTCAATCCACATTTTCCTAAGTTCAAGGCCAGCCCTCTACCCCACTATATCTTAAAATTGTCTTTATCACAGAGTTTGGGGTCTAAGAAGCCTAATTTATTCAGATATACATCTAACTTAAATGCCTATAGCCTACTGTATAAGTCAAGGGATTCAATCTGGAAAACAGCCTAAATACAGGCTTGCTTATGTCAATATGACTTCTGAGTGAGTTGTAATTTTCAGATGAGAATATATTTCTGTAACCATGCTTCCAACCAAGCCTGAGGCATTTTGCAAGGCTCTGTGTATGCCAAAGGAGATGTGACTTAATTGGAGAAAATGAGATAATCCTAAATACTTGTATAAAGGGTAGAATTGGTACCAAGGGAAAGAGTGTGTCTGTGTGTGTGTGTGTGTGTGTGTGTGTGTGTGTGTGTGTGTGTATGCTTGGTGTAGTTAGGTACTCTTTGGAAGAAATCTGTATAAAAACTTTGGAAGTTTCAGACATTTTGGGAGAAACCAGCCCCTTATTAGAGCCTTGATTTCCACTTGGCCTCTTGGAAACTTCAAAAACTTTCCCTGTTGAGTGAAACAAAGGCCACTCTCTTGATTTAAGCAGAAATTTAATTTCATTCCCAGCAAAGATTCAATAGTCTTGTGTAATAGTTAGAACTTCTGCAATTTCTGTTAGCTAGGGTTTTTTTTTTTAATAAATGAATTGACTAGATATAGACCCTAATATACCCTTTGCAATGATCTTTTGTATAACCAGTATTTGGGAAACTAGGGAAAATGAAGCTGAGGACTACCCTCCCTTTTAAGACTGACCAAAGAAGTGGCTTTTATTTTGAATCCTTAGCAACAGTTGGGAAGGGACAGATAGATATCAAACTAGCTTCATATTCCTCTTGAACATACAGGATCTCCTCGTTGTATCAAGGTAAATATGACATTCTCCCTTGGAAAAAGGTGGATCAGATTCCATACCTATCTATCCATGTCCTCCTTAGAACCCTATCTAAATACTTAAACAATCCATGTGGACATTCATATTTCACATGGGCATAAATATCTTACATATCAGCAGTATTTAACAACATAATTATTACTTACCAGATAAACAACCGTGCATAAAGAAACAAAGAAAACTTTAAAGATTTTAAAGTTTTATTTATAATTTAAAATCACATACTTTTTCCAAATTATTTTATTCTGTTTTTGTTGAAACATAAATTTACTTCTATATAAGTATGTGTATATACAGACATTTATATTATATTATATTATTGTGTGTGTGTGTGTGTGTGTGTGTGTTCACAAAAGGAAAGAACTTCAAATGGATAGAACTTGTAGAAGTACAACTGTTTAATTTTATATACAATATCACCATCTGGTGGCAATTACTTAAAATTACAGAGAGAAACCACAGGGAAATAATTCTACAAATCATAGATTTAAAGCTTAGCCCCTTAAAAGAGACTGAGTCAAATGCCCTCATATTATAGCTTTAAAAAAAAAAAAAAACAGAGGGGTTGTCTTGCCTAGTATCATATAGCTAGTAAGTGTGTAAATGGAAATTTAACCCAAATCTTCCTGACTCCAAATTCAGTGTTTACTGCACCACTCTTCACAGACAATGATTCAAATGTCCCAGCTGCAATTAGTTGAGTATAAAAGAATTACTCTTGACCAAAACATTTAATTCCATGAAGACACAATATGTGTAGTAGTAATTTTCAGTTTTGTGCCAGCAGGAACTGCCTTGAGGCATGAAAGTCCCTGACCCTTTCACAGCTTCATTGACAGACAAAGTGGACAACAGGTCTCCCTCAGCCCATTCACAGCATATTAAAGGCTCAACACACAGTTGTTGAAAGATGAATGAATACATTAAAGAGAATTCCCAAGACTTGATTCTTCAAGTCCATGCCATATGAGAAACACTCAAAAGAAATGGGGAGGTCTAATGAGACTGTACACTTGAAAATCCTGGTGTGTTTTATCTTGGGTTCTGCCACTAAGTTTTCTGAGTACATAGTACTGTATTCTTCAAGGATCATGGCTCAGGCCAAGGACTTAAAATTTTTTTATTAGGCTCTCTAAGTCTTATGAAAAGCGCAGTCTTATATCTGCCCTGCTGAGCTTGTCAGACCAAAGTTGGGGTCAAAGCAATACAGCTGTAGATTTGCTTCCAGGGTGGGCCTCCAGAAGAGAGATGAGAGCCTTGGCCAGTCAGAAGGGCTCTAAAAATTCAGAAAGAAAGCATGGCCTGTTTACTACTTGTTTTTCATCTATGCGTTATCCAAGATCCTGTTTTAATATCAAAAACATAGCCATTGTGCCCTACCCCTATTTTAAGTCCATGACTTGAGTCAGAGATCCATTAATACTATGGCCTTGTTCTGAGTCTTAGTGGCTGAATCAGGGATCCCATCCCTGTCCCACAGTCCTGACTTAGTCACTTGCCTATGAGTTGAATTTATGGTCACAGACTCAAGGAATTTCCGAGGCTTCTCCTCAGATAGTTGTGGGGAGAGTTGGATTGTGCTGGCTTCCTTCTACTCCTACATCTTGGGTATTTTCTTTGAGAACTGTTTTCTCTTAAATGAAAGATAAGTTACTAAAAGATAGAAGGCTCTCATTTAATCCACTGAATTGGAGAATAACCTGACATTGTATGCTGACATAAGAACTTAAGGAAAAGAACTAACACAGCAGGGGGATGAAAAGCTGCTTCTAATGGAGCTGTGTAGTAGGTAGAAGCAGTCAGCTAACAGGAGGCTTCAGCTATTTGATTCCTAATTGGTGACAGAGAGCTGATTTCATTGCCCAAAGATGACAGTGACAATTGTTGCTCTTCGGCATCACCTAGAGATAAAGAGAGGTAAAGCTGTTCAATGCTGTCAACTCAGGTTTGATAAGGAAAAGTGGAGGGGAATAAAGAATTTGCAGCTGCTTTGTGCTCTGGTGAGCTGGCTAGATGTGGTTATATTGCTTAAAGAGTAAAATCAAATATAGACTGATCAAGATGGTGGAGAGGGAAGAAGCAGCAAAGCCCAGTTCCCCCAACATCTACAAAATTTCAAGAATGTCAGACAGTAGGAGTGATCAGGAAATCTAAAAAGAAATCCCAACCAGTCACCTTCCCAGCATAAGATCATAAATTTGATCCATGGGCAAATAACCAGAGAAGGAATTAAAGGACAGGAGTAGATTGGGATTGTGGACCCAGAACCCAGGCACAAAACAGGGACTCAGAGCTATTTCTATGATCCAGAGAAGGAGTCTCAGACTCAGACACTTTGCAGAACAGGGCTTCAGCCTGTTCTCCAATCCAGAGAAGTGATCCTGCTTTCAGGTCCTGGAGCTAAACAAGGCTCTGACCAAGAAGAGATTATAGATTCAGTCCAGGATTTAGAACAGGGCCTCAGCATTGTCAATCTGACACCAGAGTGGGACCTAAACCTAGAACAACAGGGTAGGCTGGCAGTGGCTGAATTTCTTGCCTGATCCCAGAGAAACATTGTAGTCTCAGGCCCCAGGCTCAGAACAGGAGTAAAATGTATCTCTGAACTTGCTGAACCTTCAGTTTAATGACAAGGGTTGGGGATAGCAACTATCTATTGAGCTTCCCTTGTGAGAAAGTATATAGTTATGTTGCCTAGACACAAACCAGGATTTGTATCTTGGAAATCCCAGAAGGAAGGATATTGCCTTTTATCGTACCATATAGAAGTCACTGAAATTTTTCAGTGACTTGGCCTGAGCTGCCCCATCCTTCAAGAACATTATGTGTGTGTGTGTGTATGTGTGTATGTGTAGGATATCCAAGAAAAAATTCGCAAGAAATTAATAACTCCAAAACATCTATATACAAAACCTCAAATACAAACATATCTTTACCATTGGATTAATTAGAAACTAAAATATAAAGAAATTTTCCAAGAAGAAATGAAAGAATTTTTAAAGAAATTTAAATGATGTGTATATATGTGTGTATACATATATGTATGTGTATATATGTGTGTATACATATATATGTGTATGTATATGTGTATATATACATATATGTATATATATATTCAGAGTTCATAAGTAGAAATCAGTAGAAATGAGAAAGGGGTTGGGAGACCAAAATTAAACAAACCAGATGATGGGAAAAATTCAACTGAACTGTTTTGCTGTGAGCTCTATTTTTATTGGACAATACAAAAAGTCATTTTGCAATTCACTTTCATATTAACTGGTCAAATAAGTATAAGACATGGACAGAGACAGAGACAGAGAGAGTATGCTTAATGCAAAAATTCATTCAATTCAACTGGAAAACAAGAGACAACAGGGAGAGAAAAGGGGAGTGGGACTAAAGAAATAGTTGACTCAGAGAGGGTTTATTCATAAAAAAAAAAAAATCTTAAGGATGAAGTAAGAAACATGAAGAAATAGCTTAATGGAAAGAAAGAAAGGATAAGATTCTGTGATTGATATATGGTCAAAGGGAAGAGAAAATAGACAGGGAAATAGAATCTGATTATTACAAGCATAGAGCATCAGTGTTAAACACACTCCTTACCCATGACCTTCTTTATGAAGAGGGTGAAAAAAGCAAAGAGAGGGAAAAAAATGTATATGTAAGAGAATAGGACAGAGAGAAACATGGGATGGATGATCTTAACTGTGAATGGGATGAATTTGTAAAACAAAAGAGATTAGCAGAATATATTAAAAAACAGAATTCAAAATAACATTGTCTACATAAAACATAAAGACTCAAACAGGGTTAAATAAAGGGGCTAAAGCAGAATCTATTATGCTTCATCTTAAGTCAAAGAAGCAGGGGAAGTAAGCATGATCCCAACAGAAGAGTTCATTCAACTATATACTTTCTCAGAGTTCTGTAAAATATATTTATTTGTTGTGCTCTTTCAGAAATTTTGTGGAAAAAGAATCAAGCCTTAGATATAATAGCTGGGGATCACTCCTTTCCCATTAAAGAATAATGATCAGGATCTCAGCTTGAATCTAGAAATTATTTCCCTTAAATTAGCAATACTTAGGAAGGCAGGTAAATGTAATTCAAGTCTGAAACCATTTTTCTCCCAAGACAACAATATAGCCAGCCTCTGACCCTAATCTCTTGCTTCAACTCTGGTCAGAAATCAAAGTCTCTCATAGAAAAGTAGATGCAGAATGCTGTAGAAATAGTTATTCATACCTCCCTATGAACTACAACTAGACAGATCCATGTGGACACATACGGACATGCATGGGACTTACACAGGCAACATATACCACCCCTATTATATTTGCATTTATCTTTTTCCTAGGTAAACACACCAGATGATGGGGAAAATTCAACCTGAATTGTTTTGCTGTGAGCTGTTATGATTGGACAATACAATATAATACAATATGCAGGGAATGAATGGGCTGGGCTGGGTTGGACTGGACTGAGTTGAGTTGGACTATGCAACCTAGAGGTAAACAGTTTTGGTGAGCTTTGAAGTTCTTTTATTTAAAAGGAATTGCTATTCACATAGAAAGGTAATAATTTCTAAATATTCTTTTAAGGTTGTTTGTAAGTTGAGTTTGTAAATACAAAAGAAGAATAGAGAAGGGGGGAGCCTACAAATATGTTGTAATGCAGTTTCTTGTAGAGCATGTATTCCTAAAGAGACAAACAGCATCAAAAAGTTTATTTCAAAGTAGCAAATTATCCCCCCAAAAGCTTCAGACAGAAGGCAATAACTAATCTGATCTTGAAAAAAGACACAGGTTTCTAAGGGTTAGGGTATGAGTCAAAAAAGAGTGTTTATCAAGCTGGGGACCAGTCAGTGAACCAGTTTGGAGATATGAAGACTCATAAAAGGGTCAATTTGATTTAATCATAGAATAAGTGCAAGAGAGTAATGAATAAGTCTAAAAATGCCATTTAGGCCCAAGTTGTTAATGCATCAGTATGAATCAACTCTTAAAAAAATGATCTAGAACAGAGTCTCTTAAACTTTTTCCACTTGCAACTTCTTTTCACCTGAGAATTTTTATGCAACCCTGGGCATATAGGTATATAAAATAGGTATACAAATCAAACATTTACTGATAACAAATCATAAAGAATTTTATTTTAAAACAATTCTTTGACATACATATGATTTTACCATTAATTAAAGATAAAAGCAAATTTGCATACTAATAAGAAAGGTGAACTTTATTTTTACATAAATAATTAAATTTTGATGGAATATTTGATACTTTTTACTGTTGTCAAATGTTTCATAATGTGTGTAACTTTAGTTAGTACCTCATGTGGGGTGGCCAATTTAAGAAGCTTTGATCTAGGAAATTATTCTGCATTTTAAAGAGTAAAATAAATAAAAAGAATTAGAATCACAATTAAGTGCTAATTGTTCCAAACACTAACACAGTTAATCTCATCTGAATTAATCTCATACATCCTTAGCTTTGAAATTTTCCATAGAATCTAGGTTGTAGATTTCAAGCACTGTATATCAACTCCAACTGTGGCCTTTATCCTCCCACTAAGTAGCCACAGTCAAAAATTAAATTTATTGAAGCTTACAAGACCATATTTGGCCACATTTATTGTTTAGAAACAGTGAGAGGAAGGAAGGGAGAGAGAGAGACCAGAGACAGAGACAGACAGACAAAGAGACAGAGAGGTCTATATAAATATGTAAATTCTACTTTCAGTACAGTCTACTTTCAAGATATTTGAAGATACATTTCCCAGAGCCAAGACCTAGAAAGCTGGCCGTATTTTTTTTTCAAAAAAAAAATAATGATATTCTAAAGATCATATTGTATTTTTACAATAATCTTTTAGGCTCTGGACAATCTCACCCTCTGGCAAAAATATATTGCTTTGACAGCACCAGGTGTTCACTGAGAGATTTAAGGTTTTCATGTTAATCAATAACTGTTTAGATTCATTGGTGCTCCCCCTATTTCCCATGGACCTAAGGATCAATGCGTTACATATTTCCTACAGCCACCCATCATATTTAAGGGACATTGATTAAATATTTATTATATCTCAGGCATTGAGACACATACTGTGAATTCAGAAATACCCAAAAAAAGTTTTGTTCTCAAGGAGTTTCCATTTTACTAGCAAGATACAACATGCCCATAGATAAATACAGAATATATAAATGTGTTAGGTTCTTACTAAGTCCTAAAGAGATAATGAGATATTAGGTTCTTACTAAGTGCTAAGTCGGTACTTAACAATTCTCTAGTTCTGGCCTTTAAAGGGAGTTTTACCCCTTTGAATTTCTGGGGAGGAGCTTAATGTTTAAAAGGAGCAAGTTCATTGGTAGAAGTAATCTTCCCACAAGCACTTGCATTATCCCATGCCCATTATCTGGAAGGATAAAAGAAGACACCATTGAGCAAGGAGAGAGTTTTGTCTGTGCCAGAATTGGGGTGGCTCCCTGGATGAAGAGGAGTCTACTCTAGGTCAGAGTTGGTGGCAGTTGAGACAGCAGATCTCCTCCTAGAGAGCAATCGGCAGTTTCTGGAGACAACAGAACTTTACAGATTGGTGCCCAACATGGGGCAAGGGCTTTTGCTTATCCTGACAAGGACATATTCTGAGCCCTGGACCTTCGCAATTTGGCACCCGAACAGGAACCCTTGTACTGACAAGATCCAGATCTCAGTGGAAAAGCCTCCAATCCAAATTTCAGTGGAAAAGTCTTCCCGACCCAGAAGCAGGTCGTCTACGAATGATTTAGCACCAGTGCCCCACGAACAGGCGCTGCGCTCCGGGTGAGAGGCAGCCCCCCTTCACAGTCGCTCTCCAGACCCCAATGTGAACAGCCCTCCACACCAGGCCCCGACCCCCAAGGCCCCCCCCTCCCCTCACTCCTGCGGGGCCCAGCCATCCATGGCCCCCGTCACATTAGGGGGGATTCTGACTTAGAGGCGTTCAGTCATAATACCACAGATGGTAGCTTTGCCCCATTGGCTCCTCAGCCAAGCACATACACCAAATGTCTGAACCTGCGGTTCCTCTCATACTGAGCAGGATTACTATGGCGACAACCCCTCATCAGTAGGGTAAAACTAACCTGTCTCACAACCAGAAGCATGATGAACGCTTGGCCCCGTTTCCTTAGTGGAAAAGTCTCCCCAGAAGCATGAGTAATAAGGAAACTTTGTTAAAGAGCCAAAGTAGAATTTCAGTGAAATGGGGCAAATGCCTTCTGTTCAAGGAAAATGTTTAGAGAACATTATCAAGGTTATGAAAAGCCAAGGATTGATTATAATTATGGAGGAGATTACTGAACTTTTAAAAACTATGCAGGTCATATGTCCTTGTTTTTCTCTGGAAGAAGAATAGGATCTAGATGAATGGGAATTAGTAGGAAAGCAATTAGGTGAACACTACAATTCCAAACCAAACTTAATTTCCAAAAATTAATAGGAGATATCCAATGGATGCGTCCAGTGTTAGGCTTAACTACCAATCAACTGCAACCTCTATATGACATTTTAAGGGGAGACAGTGCTTTCACCATGCCAGCTTACAAAAGAAGCACAAGAGGCTTTGAGAGAAGTTGAACTGGTTTTATCCAATGCTGTTGAAAGAGTCACTCAAAAACCCTTGGAAATATCAGTTTTTGCTACAAAAGAGGCACTCATTCTTCCCTTCCTTTAGAATTGGAGCAAAATGGGAAGATGTCAACTAAACTAGCTTAAAAAGGATGAATCAGATAAGAATGAAGTTAAGTACAATTCTGAGCAACAGGTGCATTTCCCATCTCCTCCCTCGATTAACCCTTCAGGGGTGGAGCAAGAAGGAGGAGGGGAAGAGGCAGAAATACAAACAGAATCACCTATTAAGCAGCCTATGACAAGATTAGAAAAGGCATTGGTTAAAGCTAAGAGAGAAGGACAGGATAAAGTGATTTTATACATGCATATCCTGTGATTGAAGATATTGACTCTCTAGATCAAAAAAGGAGAAGATAAACACCTTTAGATTTGAATAAAATTAAAGATTTGAAAAAAGGTTGTACCCTTTATGGGGCTACATCAGCTTATGTTAAAATGTTACTAGATGGTTTGTTTTATGAAGTCCTAACCCCGAATGATTGGAAATCCATAGCAAGGACATGTCTAGAACTTGGACAAAATTTGTTATGGCTTTTGGAGTTTCAGGATTTATGTAAAACCAAGTCAGATGCAATTTGGAAATAGGAGTTAACACACAATTCACTTCTGAGCACTTAGCTGGTGAAGGTCAGTATGGAGAGAATTCAGAACAGATTAATTATACCATGACAATATATGAGCAAATTGCTAAGGCTGCAATAAAAGCTTGGGGTGTCCTCCCTGGACAGAAAGATCAGGGAGAGGCTTTCACTAAAATAGAGCAAGGTCCCAATGAACCTTTTGCGGATTTTGTGGGACATTTGCAAACTGCTGTCAAAAGAACTATTGGAGAAAATGCAGCTACAAAAATAATTACCAGACATCTGGCTAAGGAAAATGCCAATGAGATTTGCAAAAGAATTATATGGGTGATTTCATTCTATTCATATTCTCAGTTATGATTACCAATTGTGTACTTCCATCCATTCTTTTATCCTCCTAGGCTATAAGAAATAATTTTGATAACTATATCACTGGAAATATTTACAGGGCATCCCTAAAGTCTTCAGCTATTAAAGCCAAAATGAAACTTCACTAACACTTTTGGGATACCCAGCATATGTCTCTAAGTTCCAAAGTTTGCTTTCTTTATCTGCTCCTCTTTTGTTGATGTAGAGTTGTTTCAATTTCCAATAATGTTAGGGACAACCTTGCATCCCTAGGGGGTAACAGGGAAAAGTGGTAGAAAGAGTAGAAATGGTCACATTACTCTCTCTCCCTCCTATTCTACTTCCTCCAAATTTTTAAGTGGATACTATGCAGGATACTTTTCAGGAAAGAAGGATATATAATATTAACCATTGTAATACATTCCAAGTGCCCTGGAAGCACAGAGATAAATATACTCGTAGGACATGATTAAGTAATAATTTAAAGCAGTTCACATGTATAATGACTGTCAGAACATTACATAAATGAATGCTGACAGTCATTGTACATGTATAAATAAGCATGTATATATAACACATATTTACCATTTAGTAAGGAGAGCTTCTTTTAATTGACTTAGTGAATAAAAAAAAAGCTGCATCTTTAAAAACTGCTGAAAGGAGACACTCACTTTCTTTCCAACTACTTACAGAAAAGATGAAAATTCATGCCCCAAGGCCAGAATGAGATATTGGATCCAAGTTATGAGAGTGTCTGATTAAGAGATTATGCAGTTCAGATTCACTCCTGTAATGTCACCACTTTTAGCTAAATAAGATAGTTTAATGATTATGATAAAAGTGGAATAGTACAATTGCAACAACAGCACAATAGTAATAAGCAAAATAGCAAAGAGAAAAAAAAAATAAAAGTAATAATATTGAAGAAAAACATCACCAATTCAGGGAAGCAGTAACACCTGAGTCAAATAGCTGGGGAATCCAGGGCCACAGCACTCAGAATTCTGATTGGGAAGGTCCCACTCAGGGCATCCTCTTCATGGATAAGATTTCAAAGAGATTCTACCTTAAAGGATTTATATATTATTTTAGATAAAGAAGGCTTAGGGCCAGCCAAGAAAGCAACCAAGAAGGCCAAATTTTCCCAGATGCCTACTTGGAGGAGGGGATGGATAGCCAGCCCCCTCAATGAAGCTCTCATAAGTTATCTATTTTGAGTGAACTGGCCAGGTTCCTGAAGATAAATCACTCAAGATACTTTGACCTTAAAGAACTGGCAGGGTACCTCAAGGTTATACATTGGCCTTCATCTAAAGTCTATCACATCTACAGGTTTAGTCTCATGTTTAGAGCAAATATGTGCAGAGCCTGCAATGATACATGGAGGAACTTCTATACTATGTATTTACCAATCAGAGAGCTTTATGTAATAAACCAAAGAGTTCATATTAATGATAAAAGAGTAATATGGCTTGAGGGTCATGAATTATGTGACCAGAAGGGGAACACCTAACTTTCTTCTCCTCCTCTTTTCCACTTTTATCCCATGCCTCTGAGCAATTTAGGGGCTTGGCACTGGGGCTGGGATTGGGGTTTTAGTTGGCTTGGTTTGTTTGGTCTTTTCAGTTCCAGGTACAAAGGGGTGTAATTCTTACTAAATCCAAAATCAAACCATAGCAAACTTGAAGGCAAAACAAAGGGGTGTAATTCTTACTAAATCCAAAATCAAACCATAGCAAACTTGAAGGCAAAATTCCAGATCGTACATTGTAGTTAGCCAACCCTTCAGAAAAGCCCTGAGAAGAAAGATTGAGATTTGAACCCAGACAGGAATTTGGACTTGAGACTGTGCTGTGTAGTAACTGAACTAAGCTGTAAACCTAATCTTTTTCCCCTTCCCAAAGTATATGAAGGGAGGAGGGCAGAAGGTCCCCACATGTTGCAAACATGTTTTATATCTTTGTTTTTGTAATACCTTTGAACTAAATCTTCCTTTTTTTAAAAGCTGATCTGACTGTCAAATAGTTAAATAGAAGTGATATGCAGGGAACCTCCTAAGATTAGGAGAACACCATCAGTGGGGTGCTAGAGCCAGAGACAGATAGCCTAGACATCCTTAAGGATGCTGGAGAACACTGGGGAGGGGGGAAATGTAATATCAAGTTTCCAGGCAATGGGACCCTAGGTTAATAACTATTACACTAAGTATGACAAGGGACAAGGACAGAATGACTTGGAATACTGACCACAAAGAGAAATAATACCACAAAGAGACAAGCCAACGAATTCATATTAATGATAAAGATAATAGTGAGCCACTGGAGATTTTCTGGAGACTGGAGGAGTTATACAGTAAGTCTTGTGCTTTAGAAATATCATACTGGCAGCTCTGTGGAGGATGGATCATCCTAAGGAAGAGATATGTAGAATAGAAACCTATTAAAGGGAACTAAACAAGAGGTGAGGAGAACCTGAAAGCTCCTAGCTCTGGATTATCTGTTGTTTATGGATCAGCCTGGCTTGATTATAAAACATTTGAGTACTTTTTAAAAATCAGAACGATCCATATTGACTTCAGGCAGAGAGAACTCCATCTGAATGAATGGAGAAAAGGTCCACACTGAAGTAATCCTGAGTCCTTGCAGTACTGAAATAGGTATTTTTGTTTCATTCTTTGTGTAGAGAGAATTCAAATGTGCAATGTCTTTGGAAATATTTTACCAGTGAAGATCTTAAGCATATCAGTAACTTAGCCTCAGATTGTTGCCTGGAACTCAGAGGCAAAGTGATTTACTTATAGTCACACATCTGGTATGTGTCAGAGGAAGAACTTAAATAACTTCAGATCTTTCTGTTTCTAAAATCCAATTCTCAATGCTGGGCCATAGTTTCTTAAATGTTGCATATTAATTAAAATAAAAACTATAAGATTTAGTAATTCATAATAATAATGTTGCTCTCCTTTCTTTTAGGAGGCAATCAGGATTAAGTGACCATGGTCATACAGCTAGTAAATGTTGGAAGTCAGATCTGAACTCAAAAGTCAAAACTGCTTTCCTATCCACTGTATGGCATAACCACCTTTTTTTTTTTTTTTTTTTTTAATAATATTAACAGTTCAGTGAAGCTTGTCTACTAGCTCCTCTCCAGACTTAGCATTCCACTCCCCAACCACTGTGCCTTTCCAAAAGTTATTTCTGATGCCTGCAAGGTTCTCTCTCCTCCCCCTTGCCTCTTGAAATTCTATTTAAGTGGCAAACATATGTGGTCCTGACATCTAAATCAAAGAAGGATAAAGCAGAAGATGAAAAAACTGTTCTAATGTTATGATCTAATGTTAGTACCAATGAAAAATAAATACTAGAATAGAGGTTATAGCAACATATTTTTAATTTCATTTTATTATTTTTCTAATTAACAAGCACATGTTTTCTCTTCCTCCTTCTAAACTTCTTCCCCTGAACATAAAATAAAAATAAAACTCTCATAACAAATATGCATCATCAAGTGAAACAAATACTCTAATTGGTCATGGCCAAAAATGAATGTTTCATTCTGCATATTGGATTTAGGAGATAGGTAGCAGTTACAGAAACATGTAAATGTTTTATCCACTATAATAACCAGGTCTGATTTATGCCAGGATTTCAGGGGTAGTTCTATATTAGTATAACTATAAACATAATGGAGTGCATTAATAAGAGAAAACAAACTCTCATGATGTGACAAAATCATATGTGGAAATAGGTTTTTTTAACATCAAAAAAAATCTATTTTTAAAAATACTAAAATAAGGCAGCTAGATGGTATAGTGGATAGAGTGCTGGCCCTGTAGTCAGGAGGACCTGAGTTCAAATTCAGCCTCGGATACTTAATATTTCCTAGCTGTGTGACCCTGGGCAAGATACTTAACCCCAATTGCCTCAGCAAAAAAAAAAAAAAAAAACAATCAAATAAATACTAAAATGCATGGGGACAAATGTCTTTCTTCATTAGCATAGAGAAATGTCAGATGTTCACTGAAATTATTATCATTGGTTATAATTCCAGAAATTAGTGTATAATAATATCAAATCAATTAGAAGAATATACATAAGTAAAGTGTAAACGAAGTGATTTTTCTTCTGTAAAGATATGGTTGTTTACTTAGAGAACTCTAGAGATTCAACAATGTAATTGTTTTAATTAATACATAACTAAATGAGTTGCTTCTTGAATTAATCAAGAAAAAAAAAGAAAAGAAAATCCATTTGGATAAGGAAAAAAGTGAAGAATATCAAGGGGAAATTTTTTTAATGGAAAAGGTTTAGCAGTATCAAATTTCAATCTCTACTACAAAGCAGTAGTATCAAAACTTTTTGGTACCGATTTAAAAAAAAAAAAAAATAGAAAAGTTATTCAATGGAACAAAGGCCCCAGAATGAATCAAATGTAGTTGTCTCCTGTTTGATAAAACTGAGTACTAAGTACTTCCTTAAGTACTGCAGTAAGAACTTGGTATTTGATTTAAAAAAAAAAAAAAGTTGGTAAAAATTAGGTTCAGACTAACACCTTGTACCAAATACCACATTTAACTCCAAAAGGTATATGTGACTTAAATATTTAAAAACCAAATTATAAATTAAGAAGGTAAGAATTATCTGTCATGGAAAAAATAATGATGAATGTTGGAGGGGATGTGGGAAAACTGGGATACTGATGCATTGTTGGTAGAGTTGTGAAAGAATCCAACCATTCTGGAGAGCAATCTGGAATTATGCCCAAAACAGTTATCAAACTATGCATACCTTTGATCCAGCAGTGCTACTACTGGGCTTATATCCCAAAGAAATACTACAGAGGGGAAAGGGACCTGTATGTGCCAAAATGTTTGTGGCAGCCCTTTTTGTAGTGGCTAGAAACTGGAAAATGAAGGGATGCCCATCAATTGGAGTAAATTGGGTAAATTATGGTATATGAATATTATGGAATATTATTGCTCCGTAAGAAATGACCAGCAGGATGAACACAGAGAGGCTTGGAGAGACTTACATGAACTGATGCTGAATGAAATGAGCAGAACCAGGAGATCACTATACACTTCAACACCGATACTGTATGAAGATGTATTCTGATGGAAGTGGATATCTTCAACATAAAGAAGATCCAATTCAGTTCCAGTTGATCAATGATGGACAGAAACAGCTACACCCAGAGAAGGAACACTGGGAAGTGAATGTAAACTGTTTGCACTATTGTCTTTCAACCCAGGTTACTTATATCTTCGGAATCCAATTCTTATAGTGCAACAAGAAATTTGGTTTTACACACATATATTGTATATAGGATATACTATAACACATTTAATGTGTATGGGATTGCCTGTCATCTAGGGGAGGGAGTAGAGGAAGGGAGAGGAAAATTTGGAAAAGTGAATACAAGGGATAATGTTGTAAAAAAAAAAAATTATATATATATATACACACCCATGCATATGTACTGTCAAAAAAATATATAATTATAAAATTAATTTAAAAAAAAAAAGAATTATCTGTCACAACTATGGATAAAGGAAGATACTTTGACCAAACAAGTTTCAAAGATGATTACAAAATAAAAAATGGACAATTCCAATTATACAAAACTGAAAAGCACTTGACCAAATAGTATCAATTAGAATTAGAAGGGAATGAGTTAATTGGGGGAAGGAGCTTTGTAGCCATTTTTCTCAGAACAGGTCTGGTATCCTGAAATATACAAGAAATTTACCTAAATATAAAAGAACAAAAGTCATTCCACAGCAGGAAAATGGTTCAAAAAATATGACCATCCATTCAGTCTTCAAAAAGAAGAAACAAAGATATAAACAATTAAATTTAAAATATTCCAAATCATTAAAAAGCAAGAGAAAGACAAATTCAAAAAACTCTAAAGTTCCATCAAATTAATAAGAGTGATAAAAAAGGAACATGATCACTGTTAGATATGGGAATTCAAACATACTAATACACTCTGGGTAATGAAATGAATTGGGATTTTCTTGGCAAAGCTATTTGAGCACTTTACTATTTCTTTCTCGAGCTTATTTTATAGGTGAGGAAACTGAGGCAAACAGGATTAAATAACGCAAACAGGATTAAGTAATTTGGCCAGAATTCTACATTAGTAAGTGTCTGAGCTTGAATTTGAACTAGGTCTTCCTGGTTCTATATCCAACACTTTATCCACTGCAATACCTAGTATATAAGTATTATTTTTAAAATCATCCTGTGATTATAATGAAGGAAAAAACTTTGAAGAACTGTGATCATGGAAAAAACTTTGAAGAACTCTGATCAATGCAATAAGCAACCATGATTTAAAAAAAAAAAAAAAAAAAAGGATAATAAAACATCTCACCTCTCAGGAGAGAGGTGATGGACTAAAAATGCAAAGTGAAATATATGTATTCAAATATTATATCTTTGTGGATTTTTGCTTAGTATTTTCATGAAGAAATTTTATTATTTGAGGAATTGGATAGTGTTTTAGGAGGTAGATATTGATACCGAAAAAATTATATAGAAAGGAGCATGAGAACTTTTAGAAGGGATAGTGACAAGGAGGCAGCATTAGATTTACTGTGCAAAATTACAATGAAATATATGAAAATAAATGATATACTATAGGTTCAAGGTTTAATGTACAATTTTCTTTCTCTGTTCTTTATATATGAAAATGTTCATTTTGTTGATAACCATTAAATTCATAATTAAAAGTATTTTTGAAGAGAGGATCTGACTAGATTTCATGAAGCAACTCATAAAATATTTTAATTACTTTCCTAGAGAAGGAAAAAAAACTATTTCCCAGACTTAGAATTCATGGTATGATATCAAAACAAACTTTTGATTGATTGTTTTAGAATTCAAGAAGATGATTCATCAAACAGCAGGTAGTTAGACAGGTACAGTTGTTCCTAAAGCTTTTTACATATGTAACATATGCTCTGCAGCTCTTCTACCAACCCACACTTGCCTATCAAATTGAACTTGAACAACAAGACTGCTACTAGTCCCCTCTGTTAGAAATGAAATTTCTTGGAGTGAGTGGAGGAAGGCTTTATTACATTTCTTGCAAGAAGTGGACACCATACCTCTTTGAGGGGGCATAAATGCCATTTCAGAAGCCAAAACCAGCATTTATAGTCCATAATCTCACCTCCCTCTTTATCTCTTCCTCAGAATTTTCAATGGAGACCCTTTCAAAATCTAATATTTCATGGCACTCCCATTACATGCACTCCTTGATATGTTTCCATGTTCCCTCTCCCCTTGCCACATCATCATATGTTCTGTTAATGAGGCTTTAATTTTAGAGTTGGTTTATATGAATGAGGATTATTAAGCATGCTCACTTAAAAATGTTTGTCTGGGGCATAAATCGAAGCCACTCAGCCAGCACCTGTGGTCACTTTTGTTGACTTAATTCCCTTCAATCAAGATGTACTTATATCCCATTCTTTTTAACTGTGGCAATGGAGAGGAAAGTTGTAAGACTCTAAAACTTGTGGAAACAAAACTTTACTATTTTATTTCTCATACCTCTGAGTCTAGGGGTAACCCTGGGGAGTTGAAGAGATGTTTTCTACCTATAGCTCAGAAACTCAATGATCATCGGTTGATAGGGATTAGTTAGCTGACTCTAATTAGCTTTTGGACTTGGGTATTTACAGCAATGGCTTAAATGGTACAAAATAACTTACAAAAAGTCCGAGGCACACTCTCCTACCAATACAACTAGAATCCAAAAGAAAACAGACTCAAGCTTGCAAAGGTACTACATACAGCTTCTATATCCTTTATCTAGGATCCTCAAGATTTTTTTTAGGTATGGTGGAGTGTTTTCTTTTTTTATAGGATTTTTCCAATAACTTATAAAGATAATTTTTAACTTTCACTTTTTCAAAACTTTGAGCTCCAAATATTTCTCTTTCCCTCCTTTCCCTTATTCCAAAAACAGTAAGCAATTTGACATAGATCAAATGTGCAATTACACAAAGCATGTCCATATTAGTCATAGTTGTGAAAGAAACAGACCAAAAGGGGAAAAAAATGAAAAAAAAAAAAAAAAAAAAGAAAGAAAGAAAGAAAGTGAAAATAGTAAGCTCATATCTGCATTCAGAGTCTATTGTTCTTTCTCTGGATATGGGTAGCATATAAATCTTTTGTATTTGTCTTGGATCATTGCTGAGAAGAGCAAAGCCAGTCATAGTTGATCATCTCACAATGTTGCTGTTACTATATACAATGTTCCCCTGGCTCTGCTCATTTCATTTTTTATCAGTTTCTCTAAGTCTTTCCAGGTTTGAAAGGTACCTGGTCATCATTTTTAATGCACAATATTATTCCATTACAATTATATATCACAGTTTGTTTAGCCATTACCCAATTGGTGGGCATCCCCAGGATTTCCAATTTTTTTGCCACCACAAAAATGATGGAGAATTTTTCTGCTGGACTCCTTGTAGAACCCTGAATCTGTTTTTCCTCCTCATACCCAATCTGTATTGATTAATGCAGACATTGCTGTCAGCTAATCCAACAACATTTCTAGAAGGGAATGCTCCAGATCCTTTAGATTGCTTACGGTTACAAAGTCTTGGAAGGGAAAGAGGAGGAGAGACTAAGACTGAGACTGAAGTTAAATTGAAAATGAAAGAATGGTTCTTCTCTACAGAGAACTTTCCAAAAGCAAATTTTGAGCTTGTCTCTCCCTCCTCACTGTTAATTCCAAACTGACTTGCTTTTTTGCACAAAATCCATCAGAAGTAGCAATCGATACAAACATATTTTGGGCGACTTTTCATTTAACTTCATTTATGGACTTTATCCCTTCCAAATTGATAAATGGTTTCTTTGAATTTTTTTCTAAATTTGTTATAAAATTTTGACAGTTGCTTTAATAAAAGTATTTAGACCTGTTCACACCTGGTTCATATCTCTAACACATTAATTCATAGTTCTCACCTGTAAAAGGTATAATTTATTAGCAACTTTTCGTTAATTTTAATTGGAGTTATAAGTTTCCACCCTTGACGGTCATTCATATAACAATGCTTATATTTATTCCTGTGGATATGCGTTATTTTTGTGCCTTAGAATTTATTCTGCCTGGAGGCAGAGAGAATTTTCAGGTTTTATCTTTGTATTCTTAGTTCTTCATGCAATGCTCGGCACATGGTAGACATTTAATAAATATTTAATAAATTGAATTGATCTAAACTAAATTGAAGATACTACTATATATTCAAAATGAGAATTAAGTGATTTTCCATTTGAACTGTTTGTCTCATGTCTCCAGATATATAGGTTTCTGAAATACAAACCCCTACTTGCTAGTCAGTGGGATAATAATTTTGTGCTATTTTAAAATGCAACATTTGTACTAACATCTTTTAAAAAGGTAAACAAGCAAGATTTAAGTAACATTGGGCTGATTAAGGAAAGATGATACCACTAGATGGCAGACTTTACCCAGTTATTTAACAAGGGCTGCTAATCTGCCCAATTTTAATTGCTGTTTGTTCAAAAAATAAATTCATCAATAGGTAAATGGCATATTTAAGATACACACACATACACACACACACACACACACACACACACACACACACACACACACACATATTTTATGTAGAATTCCTAATAAATCACACATTTCCATCCCACCTTTTTCTTCATGGATTTGGACACAGGCCACATTTCAATCTTTTAATCCCAGTAGTGTCTAGCAAAAATGAATTGTATAATCTCAAATTAGAAAAGACTTCAGAGAACCTGAAATCCTACTAATCACTTCACAGAAGAAACTGAGGTCTATCAAGGGAAAGGAGATTAGATCACAAAGGGTTTGAGTGAAAAAATCAAGACAAACTCAAAACTCTGATTTTCAATCCTGTCATCTTCTCACTGTACCACCTTGTGCTAAAAACACAAAAATTGTTCTGTTTATTCATTAAGACAAATGAGGCTTCAAATATTCCAGTTTTATAAGTTAGCAAGTCTTTGTTGTTTAAAAGTATTTGTATTTGTTAAATGATTTCCATTGATCATTGAAAGTTTATACAGACAACTGAGTGGTAATTCCATCCCAGCTTAAGAATTTTTATAATTCTATACAAAAGTTTGTCACTAAGATCCCAAACTAAATTTGTTAGAAACACAAACTCTATGACTATCTGTTTTTTTAAGTGAGCCTGTAAAATTCATTAGAAATATCATACTTGTATTAATTAAATCAATTATTTTTTCTTGTCCTCATTTTCTTCATGTGTAATATGAGTTGAAAATACAAATATTTTTTAAATCTTCCATATATATATGTACAAAATAAATATAAGGTCATGGGGGAATGGGAAGACAATAATGGGGAAAAGGAGGATGAGGTTCTTTCATCATGTAGAAAATGGCAGTTGAGTTGAAGTAAGGATTCTAACAAAGAGAGGTTTGGAAGGAGAAAATTGCAATCATGAGGTATGGTCTTTTCAAAGACACAATGAAGGAGATATGATGTTAAATATGAGGAAGTCCAGATTGAATCTTGAAAGAAATGGAGAGAAGTCTAGAAAAAGTATAGAGAAAATAGAGCCAGATGGTGAAAGAATTTTAATGCCAAGCAGAAGTTAGTATTACTTGGGTAATTAATATGCCCTATAATCCACTGAACAAGAAAAGAATTTGGTCAGATTTCTACTTCAGTGAAAATCACTTTGGCATTTGTGTGAAGAATGCTTTGTGGAAAAGAGCTTCATTAGGCATGAAGACCAATTAGAAGACTGTTGCCTATAATCATATAGGCAAGAGGTCACAAGAACAAAAACTAGAGAAATAGACAACAGAAGAGAGAAAGGTGAAATTCACCTCTGGATTCAAGATTGAAGTATATCACAAAAAAATCCTAATTAATGCATTTCAATGTACAGGTAGAGAATGAAGATACAATATTGAAGATGTTATTGTCCACTTCTTGAAGTTAAACTGACAGAGTCTGGTTTCTCATATCTATAAAGGTACTACATAAAATTATTTATTTTATAAATATATAAATTATATTAAACTATATATAAATATAAAATTATTTAATTTTTAAAAATTTGTTATTAATTTAGTACCAGGGATTTTAATCTAAAAAAGACTTGGGAGAAACATAATGGCTGTCATCAAGTATTTATTTGAAGGTGTTATCACTCAAAAGCAGAAAAAGGGTTCTTTTGATTGGCCCCCCATTATACTGACTCCTTGAATCATGCATAACTCTCTAGTCCCAACTAGCATATTTGACAGTTGAGGAAGGTCCCCCAGCGTATTTAGGAACACCACACAGGAGATGAGCATCAAGCATAGAAAGAGTTTAACAAGTATATAAGTATACTCTTTAAGGAATTTGGGAGTTTTATTTAGAAGAAAAGACCTGATGGGAGAGGTGAGGCACATTATTACTTTTTAAAAATTATTTTAAGGGCTATCCTGTGGGAACAGAGAGGAAGCCTACTGTAGTTATAATTGATAGAACAAAGGACTTGGAATCATCAAGACTTAGATTCAAATCCTAACCCCCCTGTAACCCTGTGTAAATCAATTAACTTGTCTCAGACACATTTTCCTCATATATAATCTGAGAATAACAATACCCATAGACTATGCCCCAGAGATTTTGTGAAAATAAAATGACATATTGTATGTAAAGTTCATTGAAAATCTTAAAATGTATATATGTAATATTGTCAGTTATTGTTATGATTATTATCAGATAATTTATTCTTCCTCAAAAGGCAGAGCCTATAACAATAAAACCCTAAAAATCAATGCTGCCCCCAAATGGAATGAACTGTCTGAAAAGGTTGTTTCCCCATTTGACTGCTTGTCAAAGACACCATAAAGGAAGTTTATATTTCGTATGACTCCAAATGACTTCTGGGGGGAGGGGGGGGGGGTTCTGACTCTATAATTCTACAAGTCAATTATATTTTTAAAAAATCTAAATGTACTAAGTAGGAGATCTAAAAAATCATTATTATCAATATTCTAATCATCATTGATTGGAAATTTTCAGAGCTTAAAGATTTGTGGTACTGGACTAGCCTTTATCCAGCTAATTCTGAAATACCAGACTGTTGGATCCTAAATATTGATAAGGGGATACTTTCATCTTTTAGCAGGTGGTTTGTTGAATAGTATGCTGAAATCTGAAAAACATGACTTCAAATCCCAAGTCTCTAGCATAAGGTGACTGAATAAATTACTTAACTTTTCTCAGCCTGAGTGTCCTCACTTGTACAATAGGAATTCACTTACTTCACAAATTTATTATGATGAGTTAATATTCAAAGCACTTTGCAAACTTTAAAGCTCTATATGCATGCTAGCTATTAGTATTCTTTTCATTTTACTTCAAAACCACACCAAAATTGAAAGGAATTATTTTAGGAACCATTAATGTCATCCCAAAGATTCCAGGGATGTTCCCAACCAACCCATCCTAAAGTGACTCTTCCCTCCTCCCAGCTCCTAAAGCAATTGTTTACTAAGACGTAATAGCAAGGCTTGGAATGGCTGCTTTCTGATTTCATAATGATTTCCTCCCTTTAACTTCCTTTAACTCCTAGGATTTTTAGCAACTTAGCTCCTACTTGCAAGAAAGCCAATCCCAGCCTTAGCAAAATGGATCTTACCACTATATCATCATTTGACAATTCCTCTTCTCCTACCTTATAACATCTGTAAAAATCACTGTCAGAGTTAAAAAGACCTGAGATCATCATGTCCAGTCCATACCCACCTACAACACACTTGACATGTGGTCATCAAACCTTTGCTTTAAAAACAACACAAGAAGGGGAACCCAGTATTTGCCAAGGCAGTCTATTCCAAGATTTCAAGAGCAGACTAGGGGGCTACAGGCTTTCATTATTCCCAAAGAGGTCTGAACCCATGACAAAGTTTGAATGCTGCCCCTCTGGTCTGATCTCTATGATTTGAGTCTGGGCAAGAGCAGATGCTACTGGATTTCACCTGACCAGCCAACTGGAAAAACTATATTTTGAGAGGAGCAGAATAGTAGATTCCTTTTTGTTCGGGAAGTCCTGTCTCCATTATTCCTCTACAGACTGGAAGGGAGACTTTATTTTGTGCCAAGACTAAATACTACCACTGCTGCTGCTGCTGGCTTCTGAACATTTCTTTTGCTCAATATACTGCCCTGGGCCTTCCTTCCAGAGTACACTAGAGGTGCTTAGAAGTCCACTTTTAACTACACACTGAATATTTAACCAGAGACTATGAAACCAGGTTCTCAGTTCCTCCAAGCCCTCTAAAACTTTAATCTGGTCCATAAACTTTTTTTTTTTATTTTGGCAATTCGATTTCAGTGAAAATGTAACATGAAACGAGGTGGCACAGTAGATAGAATGTAGCAGTTACAATCAAATAGATCTGAGTTTGAAAACTGGCTCAGATGCTGACTAGGACAAATATTCTCTTGTATGTCATCCTCATGATAATAACATCTCCCTCCTAAGGTGGTCCTGGGAATGCAGTATGATGAAATTTATAAAGCACTTTTCAAAACTTAAAGCACTATATAAATGCTATCTGTAGTCAATAATTATTTTATCACACTGCTGTTGAACTGGAAGTCTGGGGGGAAAAAGAAACAACAACTCCCAAGTTTCATGGCTATTTCTTTGGGACATATAAAAGCTAAACACTTTTTGCCAAATGATATAAATAGCAAGTTTTCAAAAGAAAAAAAAAAATCCAAGAGAGCCCTCTGTATCCAGAAAGAGAATTGAAAAGGGACTGAATGTGGATCACAACATAGGTTTTTTTCACTTTTGGGGTGTTGTTTTTTGCTTTTTGTTTTCTTATTTTTTTTCTCCTTTTTGATTTGATATTTTTTGAGCAGCATGATAAATGTGGAATCAAAAGAGATAGTGATCCAAGAAATCATCATCACCACCATCATCATCTGCAAAGCCAAAAAAAACCAGATATTACTTTATAGATGAGGGAACTGAAGCAGAGAAAGGTCAAGGAAGTTGCCCACTAATAAGTAGCTGAGAAAAAAAGAAAATATAAGAAAAGGATCTGGTCGGAATTACTGCGTAAGTTAGTTGCTTTGCTCGGTCCCGGTGAGCTCTTTGGAGCTTTTAGAAGAATAGCCTGAGAAAGAGGCGGAAGTGAAGAGAGGGCAGTTAGAGCGGAAAATGAAAGTGGGAGATTATTGCGTCTGTGGCAACAGAGAGGCCTTGAGAAAATTCAAGTAGTCCAAAATTGCAAAAGGCAGAAATTACTGTACCGGAGGACTGTTTCCACACAGTCCCTGGTGGTCTAGTGGCTAGGATTCGGCGCTTTCACCGCCGCGGCCCGGGTTCGATTCCCGGTCAGGGAAGTTTT
Organism: Sminthopsis crassicaudata; assembly: GCF_048593235.1. Classification (NCBI taxonomy): domain Eukaryota; kingdom Metazoa; phylum Chordata; class Mammalia; order Dasyuromorphia; family Dasyuridae; genus Sminthopsis; species Sminthopsis crassicaudata. The sequence continues at coordinate 48,573,741 of NC_133620.1, forward strand.
TCTTTTTCAGCCTCCAGACCCGTCAGTTATATGCTCTTTTTACATTTCATCCTTAGTTCGCTGAAAGTCAGACCCCACCAAGTCCCCGAAGGCAAAAAGAAATCTTTATTTGATTGCACACCCTTTCTCTGCGAGGGTTCCTATCACCTGCAGGATCCATGAGAGCAAAACTTCGAAAGACAAAATTCACTCTGACCTAAGCCTTTGGATCGACTAGAGCTGCATGGCAAAGTACAAGGGCTCCAAAAGGCTTGGCGCCGGGGGGTGAGGGGGGCAAAGTGTGCTTGAGCCGAACTTCCCAGAAAAGGAAAGATACTCAAGATCTGCTCTCACTGGACCTTCAGCCTCCTTCCCGGAAAAGGACTTTGCAAGAGAGGGGGGGAGGGGAAGAAGGGGAGAGAGAAGTACGAGACTTCGCCAGGGAGAGGGTCCAAACTGGGATGGTCTCTGAGAAAGTAGCATGCAAGATACTCCCAGAATCCACCATAAAATGAATGGGGCTAGTGTAATATGAGCTCCGGGAGCTGTAACAAAAGGTTTGAGGACTGAGAATACTTCGACTCGAGATGGGGTAGATATAAGAGTGAAAGAGGAGAAAGACAGAGGGCTACAAAGACAGGGATCAGGAACTGTGCGAGGCTGGACTTAAGGAGCAGGAAGAACATTGACGCATAAGTGAACAGCGAGCCGCAGAGAAGAAAATGGTTCCGAGCAGAAGCCCAAGAGTTCCAGGAGAAACCACCTGCTCTGCTTGTATTCCCGCCGCGTCCAACTAACTTCCACACTAGCCTCCCGGAGCTTCTTCCTCCTGACTCTCTTCCTCATTCACTACTCCCGGTACTGCCTTTCCTCCTCTTTCTCCTCCTCCTTTTTTTTCTCCCGCCTCCCCTAACTTCTCCAATTCTTCCTTTTTCCTCACTTCCTTCTCCGACTTCACATCAAGCTTCAATCGTCTAGAAAGAAAACATTCTCATGGTAACGATGGACATCCAGGATCATGATGAACACTAGTTGTGTTGTCTCGGCGTGGAGTGGACGAGCTGAAGGGGATGGGTCAGGTTATTGCGGTAAGGAAGGTGGAAATGTTTGTGAAACTCTGGAAACTTTAACTCTTTCCATGTTAGTATAGTGCTAGTATTGTGTTAGTATAGTATATGTGGTGTTTGTTTTACATACATATATGGGGGGAGGGGATATTCCCCACCTCTGTCGGACAAGACATTCCCAAATGGGGAGCACAATTTTTTTCCCATTCCATCCTTCCTACTTCCACTCTTAAATTCTCTGCCTTCCCGCAGCACCTCCACAGAAGCTTAGCAAAACGTAGTTTTTTAGCACACTAGCTACTCATATGGTCCGTTTGAGGGTCCTTCCCTGACCTCAGGAGCCCAAGGGCCTCTCTGTCTCCCATTGATTGTACATGCAACCGCGGGATGACCCTCTCTCTCTCTCTGGGCAGTTGGACAACAATGGAGGCTGTAGGAAGCAGAAAGATAGAAAATCAAACTAGAAAGGGAGATGGAAGTCCAACTGGGAAGAGATTTAGATGCCAGGCTAATGATTAACTATTTTATTCCAGAATCAATAGGGAATTCCTGAATATCCATTGAGTTGTTCGGTATGTTCTTGTTTATGTGTGTGGTGCTTGCATATAAGCCGTGGAAGTATGTAACTGGTGAGAAATGTGATTTAGGAACCTCCATGAGCCACTGCTCATGCCCTGGATTGGAGAGAAAAGTGATATTGGATGGACATGGCTCTCTTCAACAATGAGATGATTCAAACCAATTCCAATTGTTCAGTGATGAAGACAGCCATCTACACCCAGAGAGGCCTGTGGGAACTGAGTGTGGACCACGACATAGCATTTTCAACTTTCTATTGATGTTTGTTGCATTTTGTTTTCCTTCTCTTTTTTTTTTTTTTTTTTTTTTGTAGATCGGATTTTTCTTGTGCAGCAAGATAATTGTATATGTATACATATATTGGATTTAACATGTATTTTAACATATTTAACATGTATTGGACTACTTGCCATCTAGGGGAGGGTGTGAGGGGAGGAGGAAAAATTTTGGGAAAGAAAATTTTGCAAGGGTCAATGTTGAAAAATTACCCATTCAATGTTTTATAGATTAAAAAAAAAACTTTAATTAAAAAAAGAAAAGAAAAGTGATAGTAGGCAGAAGGATCAATTATGAGGCTACTGCCATAGTTGAGCCAAAATATTAGGATGCCTTGAACATGATTCTAGGCAGGGATTATATCTGTGCACAGAAAGGGAAAGTTGTTATAAATATAAAAGTAAGTAAGAGGTAGCAACTGATTGGATCCATGGATATTGAAAGAAAGGGAAGGGTAAAAGATGACCCAGTTGTGAATCCAAATTACTATAAGGAAAATGTTTCCACCAACAGAAATGCAGAAGGTTAGAGGCAGAGAGTGTAAACAGGTAAGTTTTAATAAACAAAACAAATAAAAAATAAGACTGGAATTTCAGGGAAGTTAGGTCTTCATTTCTAGATTTAGGATTCATGTGAAATCTTCATAGAGACAATAATGGGACAAAATGTAAGAAGATCACCGAAGAGATTGTAAATGGGGAGAAAAAGCCTAAGTGAGGGGGGAATAGGGAAGGGAAAAGAATGCAATGCTCATACTTAGGAGACTGGCTGGAGGAAAAGTAAGACCTAGCAAAGCTTACTGCAAAGGCTATGGGTAAGGGAGTAGCTACTCCTACATGGGACAAGAAGAAGTTAAAGAGAGCTCCAGATCACAACACAGAGAGACAGAAATAGACACACAGACAGATAGAAGAGAGTCAAATTGAGACATAGAAAAACAGAGAGAATGGGACTAATACTTTGACAGAGAAAAATGACAGGATCCCAGGAAGCAAAGGGGAGAACCAGTCTAGAAAGGAAGTAGTGTCCAATATTCAAATAAGTTCCCACTGGAGGGAGAGAAAGACAAATGCCCTCAGTTGATTAAGCAGCTGAGTTTAAAAAGCCCTTGCTTGTCTTAGAAAGGGCAGTTTCAGTCTAAAGTCTGAAATCTGATTGTAATCAGTTTCAGGAGTGGGAAATGAGTAAATAAAGGCAACTAGCTTGCATCACTTTAAGAGTTTGGCTGTAAAAGGGAAAAGAAATACAATTCCATAAATTGATGGAATGGCAAGGACAAAAGAAGTTTGCTTGATGATGAAAGAGGCCTGTCAGTGAAAGGTCAAAAGTTGAATAAGAGAGTTATATCTGGAAAGAGTGAAGATGAAAGGAAAGGATGCAGGGGACAAACTTCTAGAGGAAACAGCATGAGATCAAGAGCACAGGAGAAAGAGTGAGTATTGGTAGGAATTATCAATTGGAAAATGGCATAAAGTAGGGAGAAGACAGAAAAGGGAAGCTTTTTAGGGATGGAATGAGAGATTGGAAGAAGCTGGCTGATAGGTTAATCTCCATAAAATCAGACAGTTCTGCAGAGGAGGAAAGGATGCTTCAGAGGTGCAGAAAGTTTTAAGGAGAGTCAGAAAAGAAGATGCTAGAGGAGGAAGATGGAGAGGGGTTGTATCTTCAAGATAAAAGGATTTAGGGGCAGTGGTAGTGTAGAATATGCTAAGCCTAGGCTGGGAAAAGGGAAGTAGGGGAATGGTTGAAAATGATGTAAGAGGAACCGATGACATAATTTTGAACTGTGCACTCTTGATGTCAAGACAGAGAAAAGATGTGGAAATGGGGGTAAGTAGAGGGAGGACATGGAAAAGTAGCCTAAAAGGTCTAGGTAGGAATGAGGAAGAATTTTAAGTAATCTGGGAATTTTCACGGTCTCCCAAAAGACCCTCCCTGTTTTTCCTTTTCTGTATACAACTGGAAGGGCTATCAGAATGACAATTCAGCTTCATTTACCTTAGATATCTCCAAAAACTTAGGAAATGGAGGATTTCAAGGTTCACTTTACCTCAAAAATATCCCTAAAGCTTCCCAAAAGTTGTGAAAACTATTCAGTAGTGTGAAATATGTCCCAATCTCAAAACAGTATTTTTCTTTTCTATCTAGGACAATGTAGGTGAGAGAAAGTAAATGAGCATCTCTTGGGAGTGCAGTTAGAATGTTGAGGAGAAGAAAGGAAAGATCTGTCTTGGATCTAATGGGTCTCTAATAGAAGTACAGAAGGGGTGCAAATGTTGTACTATATTGAATAAGGAAAGCCAGAAGGTCAAAGCATGCTCCCTAATGGTCTGGCGGTTAAGCTTGGGAATTCTTCATCTCAGTATCCTGTTTCGATTCCAGTTCAGAAAAAGCTTTTTGCAGTTCTAAGAGGCCCCTCACTGGCAACCATTAATACCAAAAAGAGTATCTATTCTTCTCAGCTCTACCACTTAGTCCCAGCTATAAATGGTCTCTGAATGCTGCCCACTTACTGTCTTGCTTTATTTCTACAGGCCTAAATGCCAAGTCCTCAGGGACAAAAGAAAAAGTAGAGTGAAATGTCTCCTATCTCAAACATCATCAGTTCTGCTAGCCTTTGCTGTCCATCTTGGAGAGAGAGAAAGATGAGGAGAGAAGCATCTGATAGATAGTTGGAGACAGAGCAAGGGAGATAAGATCAAATTTTGCCACAAGTCTAAGCTTCAGGGTGCCTTGGAAATCAGCCAGAACAGAGGCTCCTCTTAGATCCCAAGATCGAAGATTTTCTCTGACCATCTTGTTAATGTGGACAGGGTGACAAAGTGTAAAGGGGACAACTGTAGATGACCATCCACCAGAAGTTGGGATCTTAGTCCTGGTGCTGCCAGAGTATTGAGAGGAGAAAGAGTCCAAAAAAAGAGTTACAATAAAAGTATTCAAGCAAGAGATTCTGGTGAGACCATAGGTGCATAGGCCAGGAATAGAACCAGGGCCTCCCACCTGGCAGGCAAGAATGCTACCACTGAACCAGCCAAGCAAGATAAAATGAGTAGTATAGAAATGAGCCTTTCTTTTTCGGTTCTTATTTCTTAGAACATAACCTGGTGAGTCAGGATCTGCACCTTTAATTTTATACCATACTTGAAGAATCTTACCTAGACTTTTTACTTCCTGCTTTGGGCTTTGTCCCCAATCCTTCCCCTAAATTGTCCTCCTCCAACTAGATCTAGACGTCTAAATGACCTCAAGGTAGGTATCTGAAAGCTGTACTGTTGAGGAGGGTGGGAAAAGGCCCAATGTCCAAGTATACTTTTTTCTTCCAATCTACCCTCCAGAAAAAATCCAATAAAGATCCTCCACACACCCCTATATAAACACAAGCTTATCCAGTCATGGCCTAAAAAAGACTGTGAGTTGGGAAGATGAGAGTGGGGTTTGAGTCCAGGACCTGGGCAAATAGATTACTCTTGTTCTGGTAGCCCTGGGGGAGACCACGTGCAAGTTCACATATTTAGAACCATCCTTCTCTTGAGGTTGGGAAGGGACCCAAAAGTTTGGGGATCACAGACTGGGATGACCAGGTGTCCTAAAAGAATTTGCAGACTTGATTCCATATCCAAGTCAAGAGACAAAGTTTATTATAATTGTAATGCCGATTGAAACAGGCTAAAGTCCAAAGATTTTCACAAAGAACCTGGAGCAAGAATCCAACTTTATCTAATTCTTCATCTAATTCCATAATTGCATCCCAGACCCTGCCTCTCTCTTTAGGAAATAGCTGGGGCTCAACCACTAGGCTAATTTTATGGCCCAGTAGAACTGAACATTGGTCTCAGGAATTTGGTTATTACTGACCAGCAGATTTAGGACCATCCTAAAATCAGAAGACTTTAGAATCATTGACAAACAAGATAGTTAGAACAATAGCATCCTAAGGTTAGAGAATCTCAGGATCACTAATATATCTTCCCTAAAGTTTAAGGGAAGAAATCTTATTATACTCCCAGGCCAGAAGACTTTTACAATCATTGACAAAACAATAGCATTCTTAGATCAGAGGGCCTCAGAATCACAGATTCCAAAGCCAGAAGATTTGGAATCACTGACAGATTGTTAATACAGAAGTACCCCAAGGTCAGAGGATCTTAAAATTATTGCTATCTCCCCTAGAAGGCACTTTCACACATGTTGAATGCCTTCCTGCTGGATTCTCAGTGCAGAAAGAAACACCATACTATTCTCCCCAAGACCAGAAAAATAAACCACCTTCATCTTTCCTGACCACCACCCTAGACCCCACTCTTTCCACTCACACGGCAGTGTCTGTGGCTTTCCACAACTGTATCCCAGACTCTGCCTCTCTCTTTAGGAAACAGCTGCGGCTCAACTACTAGGCTACTCCTTCCAGAACCTGTCTCTTTCCAGTCAGTCTCAAGAACTTACTGCTGAGAGCTCAATGGCTCACCCAACACTGGGGCAGAGGACAAAAGGGGGGAATCTCAGGCAAGATTCCATCTCCTTTGGGAAAACAATTCGTCATCGAATGCATCCCAAAGCAGAAGAGTGCCTGCAAAGACTTAGGTCTAGATGCAACCCAGACAAACCGGAGAATGAGTGTACAAGTACTGTGTGGATTGTAAGGTAAGACAGACTCAGCGGCCTAGAAGCAATGAGAGAATTTCCACCTGATAAAATGCTGGGGAAGAGTATCCCAAAATGAGTGGACAAGAGTGAGGGAGGAAGGTGTTGCCTAAGGACCAAATCAACCTTTCAATGAAAATGACAGTTGACCAGGAACGAAAGAGGCTGGCTTAATGGGGAAGCAGATAACATTCCAGATCATACAAATGTTCTACCTTCTCAATCCACCATCAGATTGCACTATCTTCCCCTTTTAGGAAGAAGACCGCCCAGTTATTATCACATTTGCACAAAATGATGTGAGAATGGAACTCTTTTCTATCCCTCAATTCTCTGTGCGTTTTTAAACAATTTTTGAGATATTGATTAGCTTCCAAATCACTATTGATCAGAGAAATGCAAATTAAGACAACTCTGAGATACCACTACACACCTGTCAGATTGGCTAAGATGACAGGAACAAATAATGATGTTGGAGGGGCTGTGGGAAAACTGGGACACTGATGCAATTGTTGGTGGAGTTGTGAAAGAAACCAACCATTCTGGAGAGCAATCTGGAATTATGCCCAAAAAGTTATCAAACTGTGCATACCCTTTGATCCAGCAGTGCTACTACTGGGCTTATATCCCAAGGAAATACTAAAGAAGGGAAAGGGACCTGTATGTGCCAAAATGTTTGTGGCAGCCCTTTTTGTAGTGGAAAGAAACTGGAAAATGAATGGATATCCATCAATTGGAGAATGGTTGGGTAAATTATGGTATGTGAATGTAAGGGCCCTTTAAATGGGCGGACACAGTGCATCGGGAGATTGAGGCCCAGAAATAATTTCTGTGGATATTAGGACTGCCCTTGGGCGGGATCCTGGCCATATTGAGATAGCTTCGTAATGGGTGACTCTCTCGCTGATTGGCTGTGTGTGTGACCTCACAGGCCCTATGTAAGCCCACTGCAGGCAGCAACCGCCCTCTTTAACCTGGTGCTCTTCACTCTGGCTCCCTAGCCTGGGTGGCCAAGCCAAGATGGGTAGCCAAAAGAGGTAAGGGTTTTGGTAGTGAACACATGAGTCTTCTGACCAGGTGTTCACCAGGGAACCAACAAGTCAGGGCATCAGTTAGGGCATTATGTGAGTAGGTATAATAAAGGCTTTTAAGATTACATGTGGTTGTTCTTGAGTGCGCTACCGGTTATTAAGCTATAGATTCAAGAGATTGTGGCCAGAGACCTTAGAAGGCCTCAGAGGAGGCGAGCCGGGTAGAGCTCACACTGCAAAGGACAGTGGTCAAAGGTACTCTGGTGGGTCTAGGACAGAATAGTAATTGTAACTGCCAGGAGAGCACGTTACAAATGGCACCCAACGTGGGGCATCAGGAATTATCAGGTTTTGAAAATATTTAATATTCAGAATTAAGATTCTGAAAGATCCGGTAGAAACGCCACTTAAGAGGGAAGACAGAGAAGCAATATGGACCCAGGTAAATCTGGGATCAGACTCAAGGACACAGCTGAACATAATGCTTATATCAAGAGGTTAAAGAGCCAGATGGAAGATCTTTTAACAAAGATCACCACTGAAGAACAGCAGGAAGCTTGTAATCAAGCTCCCAGAAGGCTATCCCCACACCCAGTAAATATAGCTCGGAGAGAAAGCAACCTAGAGCTAGTGCGTATGTATGACAGTAGAGAGTATAAAATGCCACAGCAAGAGTTGCTGGAATTGCAGGTTAAACTACAGATTGAGCTAGAGAAAGAAGAAAACGCTAGGTTACTACAGATAGAACAGGAAGAGTTCAAACCAGTGGCTGAAACTAAGGAAGGAAATAAACGAACCACATGGACTAAAGTTGTAGAAATTCTTCTTAGCATTTTGTTGGTTTACCTCGTGCATTGTTGTTTTAAGGAATTTATCCATTACTCTTCCATTGAGAAGAAGTTTAGTTCTTTTTATGTGCAAAGCTCAGGTTTGATTTTAAATCAGCCTTTGGGGAATTTTCCAATTCTTCCCTCTGCCTCACCTTCTTGGGCCAAGGGAGAAGGGGGAGGAGGAAAAGGAAGGGCGATAATATCATCAGCACTGCCCATTAATCCATTCAAAACTCCTGTGTCTTCATTTCAAAAGACAGGAGTAGGCTTTATGCCCCAAGGCAAAAAGGAATTGTGGGGTATTGAGTATAATCAGAAAAGTTTTAAAAATACAGTTCAGTTAATTTCTAAGAAACCTTACAGGGATAAGGCCTTGCAGTTAGAGAGAGTGGAGTTTTATACTTGTAAAACTGCTAGGATCGTCTTTGGAGAGTTGAAACTCCTCTTTTCTTACCTCGTGGATTTTCTACTTCCACAGGTGGGCTTGATTTCCCAACCCCCTACGGGTACTTATAAAACAGTGTTTATGTCTAGAATGGGTTGGAAAATTGCTATTTTAATCACTAGAATAAATAGACAGTGTGTGATCTTTGACCCAGGAGGAAAATATCAGATTTATTGATTCACACTACTGAAGTACAATTCGGTATCAGAAACTCAAACTTTGATTTTTAGGCAAAAGAATTCAGGGATATAGCCGAGTGTTCTAGTAAAGTCATTACTGCACAGACTATCCCCAAGATCTTCTCTTCTAAACAAGAGAAGGGAATTTTGGGATATGTGATTGCTTACAATTTTAAATTTTGATTTTACATTTTTAAACATTTTTGATTTTACATCTTCAAAGTATTTTGATTTTACATTTTAAAGTTATTTTGGTTTTATATTTTTAATCTATTTCGTTTTTACACTTTTAAATTATTTTGGTTTTACATTTTTAAATTCTTTGCATTTTACCTTAGCAATGCACTTCGGGCATACACAGAAAGTGCAGCTAAGTGACAGACTGACTTTTGTCTGACTTGTTAATCTTTTTGACAACAACTTTGTTTCCACTGTGATGTGGAAAGGCCTGGATGGCATTTGGAAAGGCCCAAGTTGGGCTCCGGGGACATTCCTTCCTAGGTGCAGATCCAGCAGCAGAGTTCATCCCCACCAGAGACATTTGTAACCTGGGGATCCAAGAGAAGGACCAGACAACAGTCCAGAGAGACCAGCCAGATGTCAGCAGCCCTTCAGACGCTGATGGCAGCGATGCCCCTCCTGACCGTGACCAGAGACACCAGACACAGTTCCAGTGTTGCAGCTGAAATGGACTGTTTTGGGTGATACGCAATATAAAGACTGTAAATGGACAATGGGCCTGCTTGCTTCTCCCGTGGCCACTTGCCATATGGTGGCCTGGGAAGAGGCTTTGCCCTATGCTTTCTATTGAAGGACTATGCTTTTAAATTAGTGGGTGAAAAACCAACACACCCACCTGCCGTTGTTATTGAGACAATGTTACTGGACATGACTTTGCTTATGTGCACCTGTGAAACTAGAATTGCTCTAGGATTGTGAAAAGTGCAATAGAGAATTGTGATAAGCTAGAATTGCTCTAGGATTGTGAAAATGCAATTGAGAATTGTGATAAGCTAGAATTGTTCTAGGAGTATGAAAAGTGCAACAGAAAATTGTAAGAAACTAGAATTGGTCTAGAACTGTGATAAATGTAACTAGAATTGTGACAACCTACCTACTGATATTTGTTAACTAGAATTGTGATGTTTTACCTTGTTGACTTCCCACCTCAGTGTTGACATCCTACCTCATTGGCATCCAACCTCTTTGGCTTATCTCGAGTATGACTTTGATGAATGGGTTGAACATTTGGGCCACTGTTGAGCCTGGTTCTTATTGTCATACTTCTGTTTACTGATTTGCTGCTTTGTACCTCCTTGGGCATAACACACTGTCATCTCATGGATCAAGTGAACTATAGCTGGTGCTAAAAGTTTAGCTTGGTGAGATGTGCGGTTCCCGCAAAACAAGAGAAAGGGAATTGTAAGGGCCCTTTAAATGGGCGGACACAGTGCATCGGGAGATTGAGGCCCAGAAATAATTTCTGTGGATATTAGGACTGCCCTTGGGCGGGATCCTGGCCATATTGAGATAGCTTCGTAATGGGTGACTCTCTCGCTGATTGGCTGTGTGTGTGACCTCACAGGCCCTATGTAAGCCCACTGCAGGCAGCAACCGCCCTCTTTAACCTGGTGCTCTTCACTCTGGCTCCCTAGCCTGGGTGGCCAAGCCAAGATGGGTAGCCAAAAGAGGTAAGGGTTTTGGTAGTGAACACATGGGTCTTCTGACCAGGTGTTCACCAGGGAACCAACAAGTCAGGGCATCAGTTAGGGCATTATGTGAGTAGGTATAATAAAGGCTTTTAAGATTACATGTGGTTGTTCTTGAGTGCGCTACCGGTTATTAAGCTATAGATTCAAGAGATTGTGGCCAGAGACCTTAGAAGGCCTCAGAGGAGGCGAGCCGGGTAGAGCTCACACTGCAAAGGACAGTGGTCAAAGGTACTCTGGTGGGTCTAGGACAGAATAGTAATTGTAACTGCCAGGAGAGCATGTTACATGTGAATATTATGGAATATTATTGTTCTGTAAGAAATGACCAACTGGAGGAATACAGAGAGGCTTGGAGAGACTTATATCAACTGATGCTGAGTGAAACGAGTAGAACTAGGGGATCATTATACACTTCAACAACAATACTATATGAGGATATATTCTGATGGAAGTAGATATCTTCAACATAGAGAAGAACTAATCAAATTCCAATTGATCAATGATGGACAGAATCAGCTACACCCAGAGAAGGAACACTGGGAAATGAGTGTAAACTGTTAGCATTTTTTGTTTGTTGTTTTTCTCCCCAGGTTATTTTTACCTTCTGAATACAATTCTTCCTTTGCAACAACAACAACAACAACAAAATTTGGTTCTGCACATATATATTGTACCTAGGATATACTATAACATATTTAATATGTATGGGAATGCCTGCCATCTAGGAGAGGGGGTGGAGGGAAGGAGGGGAAAAATTTGGAACAGAAGGAGTACAAGGGATAATGTTGTAAAAAATTGCCTATACATATGTACTGTCAAAAAATGTTAGAATAATAAAATTAATTTTTAAAAAGAAAAAAAAAAGAGATATTGATTAGCATATCTTTAGACAGGGCTGGGACCTAGTCTGCCAGGTGCACTCCATCTGGTTCCATAATCACCTACCTCTGAGCTCCCTGGCACTTCCTCTTTCTTTGACCCTTCTTCTGAGTTCTCTCCTGGGAAACCATAAGGCTGTATTTTTCTTATAAAGGACCTGTTCATGATGAAGAGCTTTGCTAAATTCTTTTCAGGACTAAACCCACCATGGGGTACTCTCTCTTTTACAGTGCTTTCCCAAAGCGCCTTTGTCACTACTCTAGCTAATCCTGATTACTCTGCTAAACTCCTCTATTGCTCTCACCTGGCGGTCAATAGTTTATTCCCACCTCATAGAGTATTTCCTTTCTCCTGGTTAATTGTGAGTTCCCCTGGGAACTAGTCTTTTCCTCGCTAATTATATGTTGTCCCAACTCTTTCAAATTTGCCACTCCTGGTGCCTATTTTACCACTCATTTTTGACTTTAACCTCTTCTCTTAACTAAAACTTCCTTTTGGCAAAGAGAATGACCATTGTGAATTTGTCATGTTTATTTCCAAATAGATTTGCTACCCTTACCTCATCATATCCATCCCAAATAATCTTCCTCACAGTTCCATCTTTCTGTGTTATATTTCCTCAGCCGCCTTGATCCCCCTCCTCTTCCACCCATTGCTTCTTCATCTTCTCCTTTTTTCTACTCTCCTCTTCCCTCCCCGTTTCTTGTCTCTCCCTAGGACTCAGAAAGAGAGCATACATGCACACATACCCCTACGATGGAGAAAAAAATAAGGATTTTAATTTGAGTTCATGAACTTGGTTTCTTTTTCTTTTTTTTTTTTTTTTTTAACATGTTGATAGCTCTATTTCAATAAAACTTTTTGGAATTTCATTTTAGGCAGGCATTCAAAAATGTTTCCCTGAGAAGGCTGCACCAAGCCTTTGAAGAGATCAAACAGCCACTCACCTGAAGGCACTTTAAATAATTCCATCCTTTGGAGACCCGTCTTCAATGACGGAAAAGGGTGGAGGTTCTAGAGGACATGAGAGGTAAGGACCCATGAAATCAATCCTGGACCTTCCTCTTTCTAAAGACACATCCCAAGAGCTTGCGGCGAAGAGCCCAGCAATGACTGTCGAAGTTTCAGAGGGGTTTGAGGCAGGCAGCTGAGACAGCTGAGAAAGGGGTCTTCCAGCTTTGGGAAGGGGGAAAGCCGTGGGGCCTTAAGAAACTCCAAAGCTGACCCTGATGGAAGAGAAAAGGGGAGGGGATCTGTGCCTCTTTGGTGTGTTAGAGTCCACTTAAGCGTCCGACTGTGGCTGATCCGACCAGTTCTACCTCGGAATGCTCTCCACAGGTCAGACAGAAATGGACATTTGGGGTAGGTTTTCTAATTTTACTCATCTCGCTTTGGGCTAATTGAATTTTGTTTTGCTCATAGAGCACCTTCTCTGTCATCAGATCAAGGCGATCCTGTGCCAGTGTCTCCCATGTCGTACAATGGATTCTAAAGTTCTTGAGAGAGTGTCCTTGTATCGCTTTTTCTGACCGTCTTGTGAGTACTTGCTCTGTATGAGTTCTCTATAAAATATTTCTTTTTGGCAAGCAGACATTGATAAGGGGTGGAGAAGATGAGTAATCGCTTTGTGTCTGTGTCTTGTATTTCTGGGATGCTGAAAGAGGCCGAGTTAGTAACTCGCTCCTCGTTAGTATAGTGGTGAGTATCCCCGCCTGTCACGCGGGAGACCGGGGTTCGATTCCCCGACGGGGAGGAGGCAAAGCTTTTTTGAATCCACCAATCCATCCACCTAGCTCCTTCTTTGCCGGACACACCCCGAGTTTAAGGACCCTCTCTCCACCCCATCCCCCAGCCTCTCCCACTCTCCTTGGAAGCAAAAGACATCTTTAGCACCTCTCTGGTCACAACTCCAGTTCAAAATCCCTCTCTCCAAACCATCTCCGAGTTCAAAAGATGTCATTGTGGCGCTGTGGGAGCAAATCACCCGCAGCATCTCCCGTGGGATTTAGCTAAGCAAACGAAGAATTGTTGGTAGACGAACCACCATCAGCTGCTGATGCCCAAAGGCCTCTGCGTCTCTTAGACTTTACCCCAGATATGGGTTCCCTTTTTCGCCCGATCCCGAGCCTTCTCCAGAAAAGGAAGACAAAGCGAAAGGCAGCTTGGTTCTAGACGTTCGCAGGAAAAGCTTGTGGGCCTCTCACAGCTGGAGAAGGGTCTGGGATTGCCCGTCGCCCTGCCTCCAAAGGGCTCACCTGCCCAGTCTGTGATCCCACGACCCCTTGCCTGCAGGTGATTCGCAGCCTTTCCCAACACTCATTCCCATTCACGTGCAAGAATTCAATCCGATAACCAGAAAGTGAAGGAAGAAAACTCCGTGGCAGGGAGGAGGAGAGAGCCTGGAGAGAGCAGCCAGGGACGTAGAGGACTGGGATAAGATACCCGGAGCACGGAGGTCAGAATTCGATTCAGGCGCCGTTTGGGGCTTTGGTCCTGAATACCTAAACCGAATGTAGCTAGCTCAGCCTACGGCACTTGTTCCATCGCCAATCCTTCGAAGCTGACGGACTCAGGCTGGCCTGCCAGCGGGTTGGGTCTGTGGTGCAGCCAGCCTTAGTACCTTGGCACTAAGTAGCCTTGATACCCGCCTTGACCTACTTTACCGACGTAAAGCACCCCCCGGAGATGCAGAGGCGCTGAGAGACCCGGGACATGAGGGAAGCGGCTGAGTTCGTGCAGCGCGCACCAGGTCTCGGCAGACATGGCAGAGCCATGTGAGGGCTGGAGGCTTCGGGAAAAAAAAAAAAAAAAGAGACCCCGGGGGGACTCTAGGCTGGCCTTGGCTCACGTGAGGAGCTAGCCATCCTGCCAGAGAGTAGAGTTCCGAACAGAGCAGAGCTCTAGTACTGGTCCCAGCTGGAGCATCCTCCAGGGAACTTGCGGAGTTCTTACTAGGCCTTGGGAGCCAGCTGCTTCACCAGATGCGTTGGTGGTATAGTGGTGAGCATAGCTGCCTTCCAAGCAGTTGACCCGGGTTCGATTCCCGGCCAACGCAGTAAGTTTTTTCCGCGCCTTTTTCCCGCGCCAACGTATCTCTATATTGCAATGTGTCTTTATTGATTTTTCACTTCCCAGGCAGTCTTTGAGCATTTTCCCCTTGGCTCCGAGACGCCAAGGTCTCTCCCAGCACATAAGACACATTCCTGGCATAAATGTTTTTCTTCCTCTCTCATCGTGTGGATCTTTCCCTTTTTTCTAGATACACACTGGATATTGTGTCCAATATTTCGCTTTAACGTCACAACAGGTGAGTATTTATTCTGATTAAAGGGACTGCATCTTTGGAAGGCAAACCTGAAAGGCAAAGAACTTTCATTCTGGCCCACTGAAGGCTGAATGCAGAGATGTAACAGCTTGCTTAGAGCAACAGCAAGGGGGAGGATGTCACTGCATGTTAGGGTATGTGGAAGGAAGTGAAATGGAAGACAATTGGGAAGGAAAGAAAGGGCTGTGGTGGAATTAAATTTGAACTTCACCCTCAGGAGTCATTACTCACCAATCTCGTGAGGATGGAATCAGTAAGTATGAGTCCTTAGATAAAATCTTTTTGGCTGGTCACAATACTCCACGATGTGAAAGCATCTGCAGCAGTATTCTGCAGCATTAGCAAGAATAGTTTAAATCAATCATAACAAAGGTCAATTTTTACACTGAGAATGGACAAGTGGAGTTTATTTCAGAGATAGATTTCCAGAATAATATACCTTGTCCCACGAAAGGAAGGAAATGCATGCATTTTTCATTTTATGAAATTTAAAATAAGTTATTTCCACAACTATAATCTACAATCTCATATCCCCAGGGCCAGATAGATTTACAAATTTATGCCACCACACATTTAATGTGTTAATGATTAATTCCAATATTATATAAATTGGGGAAAAGAGTCCTACCAAATTCCTTCTAGGACACAAATGTGGTGCTGATACTTAAGGCAGGAAGAGCCAAAACAGAGAAAGAAAATTATACTCCATTTTTTTCCTGATAAATATTTTCTGCAAAAAAAAAAAAATAAAATAACTAAAATATTAGCAAGGAGAAAAAATGCACTATATCACCAGGACCATACTCTGTAACCAGATGGGATTTATGCCAGGAATGCAGGGCTAGTTCAATACAAGAAAACTGTCAACATAGTTGATTATATCAATAATAAAACCAAAAGAAATCATGTTTTTATTTTAATAGATGCAGAAAGGGCCTCTGACAAAATACAGCTCTTTAATACTGGAAAGCCAATGTAAAGGAAAAGTTGCCTTCCAGGTTTGAGAAACTGAGATTCTGAGACCCAAGAACCCCCAAACAGAGCAAAGCTTGTGTTTGCATAACCTGGGATGCAGCTTGCAGAATGCCACCATCTGGCACTTTCCTTGTTCCTGAGGTGATGAATATCTCTGGCCCGTTATACAGGAGACCAGGGTTTGATTCCCCTTAAAAGAAGATTCACCCTTTATTGCACACCTCACACTCTGGATCCTATTCTCTCTCTCACTGCCCACAATACAGCTCCAAGACGCCAAGGTCTCTCCCAGCACAAAAGACACTTTCATGGCATTAAATGTCTAAAAGGTACCTTCAGCATGATAAATAACTAAACACATGCTCTATGGAAGCCTGGCATGCTCGCCAACCTTGCTCATCTGTCCTCCCAAACCTCAAATGCCTTCTTTGTCTGGCACCCTTTGTAGCTGCAGCCCCCAAGGTTCCTTCTTGCCCAATTTCTCACCTCCAACCAAAAAGGAAACCCAAGCCAGGGCCCTGTTCCCAACCTCAGCAAAAAACCTGAGGGTTAGTTCACTTCCTTGCTTCTCTAATCTGAGATGGGGCTTAGAGATGGCAGACTAAGACAATGAAGGACTCAGGAGTTTGCCTGCAGATAGCACATACATCACCATACTCAGTCCCACTCATGCACCAATAATTCACAATGTAACTGATGAAAGTGGGCTCAAGAGAACTTCATGGCAGCAACAAGAGGACAGTCTCCAGGGCAGCATTGATGTGAATTGGATCAGGACACTCCGGAGGCAAGGGCCATGGTAACCCAATCCATCAGAATCATGGGCTTCCAAGATGGGAAGGGATATTGGGTTTTGGTCCTGGAGACTTTTTTTTCGGTTCAATCCCCCTCAACAAGCTAACTGGCTCAGGGGCCGCCTTCAGCTGCTAAATAATCCCCACCTCGGCAAGTGAGAGCAGCCCTCTAGTTCTGTTCTTTTGCAATCTCTCATTCATTGTCTGGCTAGATTCTGGATCTTCAACTCAAAAGTTCACTTCAGTTGAGCTACAATGGAGTGCCTATTTAATCAGTGCAATGTTCCTCACCATGCTGCTGCATCTTTAGAAAACTGAGAAGAAACCCCTAACTTCACCTTCAAGAAGCTTTTGTCTTGCAGAAGATCACACACTACAGTGGATCTAGAACTTCATCTATCAAGGCATTCCTTCCAGAGATGGAGATCCAACTTAAACCAACTTAAATTGGTTTGCCATCTTTTGGCATTTCTGTCCATCTCCAATAAGATTTCAACAGGATATCAGATGCCACTGAATATCACTTCTCTTTTCCAGCCCTGTTCCATTTTCAGTGCATTAAAAGGGAAAATAAATTAACAAATTGTACATATCTTTTTTTTTTTCAGTGTGTATGTACAAATCTAGTCCTTTACATAACAGATTAATTAATCCATTCTTTTGGTTGTTAATCAGTAAATTTGTATTATGTGAACCCTATATCAGGCAATGTGCTAAACCCAGAGCATTTAAGGAAGGCAAAAGACAATCCCTTCTCCAAAGGAGCTAAAAAAAAGTCTATTGGGGGAATATTACTGGTAAACAGCTCTGTTCAATCAGATATGTGTGTATGCATGTGTGTCTGTCTGTCTGTATATATGCATAAGAGCTACATTAAATGATAGTTTCAGAAGAAAGAGACTGGGATTGAAGAATAGGGAAGGCTTTTTATAAAAAGTGCAACTTGAACAGACTTGAAGAAAGCTAGGAAAGCTAGAAGGCAGGGCTGAGGAGGCCTAGTTCTGGGCAAAGACTGGAAGGGAAAATTCATAAGTGAAAAAGAGTGAAGTGTAAGAAGACTGAAAAGGTCAGAAAGGGTCACATTATGAAATACTATTAAAGCCTAACAGATTTACATATATATATATATGTATTTATGCATTTGTATGTACATATGCACATACATACCTCAAGACAATAGGGATCACAGAGCATTTATTGAATGAATAAGATAGAGCTACATCTAAGATCAATTTGACAGATTAAAGTTAGATTGCAATGGAGAGAAAATGGAAACGAGTAATTTGAAGAGATGTTAGGAAAGAAGAAATGTCTGCACTGGACAAGTGATTAACTGTGGGAGGGAGAGGGAATGGAATTGAAGGAGAGAAAGAAAGAAGAATCTAGGGTGGTATTAAAGTCTGGGTGGCTGGTGAAACATTGAAGTAGAATGGAGTCCATCTCAGGATGATCCCCTTCCTTTTTCTTCTGGAAAACTCTGGGTGGGGATGAAGATGGACTGCTGGGAAGAAAGGCTGGCATCAGATCATGTGGGCTTTTCCCACAGGAACATCTTTGCATCTTTCCTAACTCCTCTCCAAGAGACCCATATTTTCTCTTGTCTCCTTAATGGAATGAAACTTGATTAGCATAGCTTTGATGGCCAAAGTTTTTTTTTTTTTTTTTTACATTTTTTCTTTTTTTTATATAGCTTCTTATTTACAATATATATGCAGGGTAATTTTTCAGCCATAATAGTTGCAAAACCTTTTGTTCCAATTTTTCCCCTCCTTCTCCCAGATGGCAAGTAGACCAATACATGTTAAATATATTAAAGTATATGTTAAATACAATATACATATACATGTCCATACAGTTATTTTGCTGCACATGAAGAATTGGACTTTGAAATCGTGTACCTGTAAAGGAAATCCAAAATGCAGGCGGACAAAAGTAGAAGGATTGGGGATTCTATGTGGTGGTTCACACTCATTTCCCTGAGTTCTATCTACGAGTGTAGCTGGTTCAAGATTCATTAATGTTCTATTGGAGCTGATTTGTTTCAGCTCATTGTTTAAAGAGGGCCAAGTCCATTAGAAGTGATCATCATATAGTGTTGTTATTAAAGTATATAATGATCTCCTGGTTCTGCTCTTTTCACTCAGCATCAGTTCATGTAAGTCTCTCCAGGCCTTTCCGAAATCATCCTGCTGGTCATTTCTTACAGAACAGTAATATTCCATAATACTCATATACCATAATTTACTCATCCATTATCCAATTGATGGGCATCCATGTAGTTTCCAGTTTCCGGCCACCACAAAGAGGGCTGCCACAAACATTTCTGCACTTACAAGTCCTTTTCCCTTCTTTAAGATATAAACCTAATAGTAACACTGCTGGATCAACAGGTGTGCATAGTTTGATAACTTTTTGAGCATAGTTCCAAATTGCTCTAGAGAATAGCTGGATGTGTGTGAACACATTGATGGCCAAAGTTTAAAGATGGTTGAAGGTTGAACGAGTTCTCAGTTCTCTATTCTCTCTCCTGAAGATGCATGAGTGCAGTAGGTGAGGCCAGCTTATATACTTGGGTACCAGGAATCTGTCGGTTACTGAACTGTCAAAAGCACATGTGCATGGGCCGGGAATCGAACCCGGGCCTCCCGCGTGGCAGGCGAGAATTCTACCACTGAACCACCCATGCTACATAGAATATGTCCTCCATCTGCCTCCATCTGCTCATAGATTCCGAGTGAGGTTCAGTGCCAAAAATTTGAAATATACATTCACCATAACCTAAAACTGTCACCATCCTCTTTTATTTTCTTCTTCTCTTTTCTAATTTTTTTTTCTTTTTCTCATTTTCCTTTTCCTACAAACTCCTTCCATTTCTTCTCCTCCTCCTCTGGCCCATCCCACGCTTCCCGCTCCCAGCATAGCAGCTCTGTTGTGGCCTTCCCCAGCTGCATCCTCTATCCCACGCTAAGAGGCCACTCCTTCCAAGACCTCCATCTTTCCAAAAACCACATCCCAAGAGCTGCTGAGGGCCCAGCTAAAACTTTCCCGACCCTGGACTGGGGATGAAACAGCGAAGAGAGACTGACACAGGCGCCTGCGGAGGGAACGCCAGGGGAGCGCGATTTCGGACACGCAAAGAAGGGAGACTCGCTCTCACGCCGCGTCCAATCTTCTGAAACAAAATGGGATTTTGCCAGTGAAAGTGTCCCCAAGCAAAGAGCTTCTGTGGAGGCACATGCGTAAATGAAATCCAGACAAACTGGGGGATGTGTATGCAAGCATCGTATCGTCTGTGAGCTGGGAGGAAAACTTAGAACCGGAGAGGCCTAAAAGCAGCTCCCTCCATGTCCACTCTGCGAACCACTACCTGAGAAAACCTTTTCAAAAGGAGAGTGGAGGACTGTGGGATGGAGTTGGTATGAAACAAGGAGCAGGGAAAATTAAAATTGGCCAAGAGGGAAGAGCATGGCTCAAAGTGGAGGTCACTTGTGATGTAGCTACAGTGAGAACTACGTGAAACATAGAAAGTGGGGGAAGTATTTGCTATACGCTGCTAGGACACAAGGATTACAAGGAAAGAAGTAGAGAAAGCCAGGTAATGTATCCAAGCTTTATTAGATGAACTATTTACAGTAGTCACTGAAATAGCACTGGGAGACAAAGTAGCAGGCCATTCGTCTTTAAGTTATCTATATGGGTGGGGTTTTTTTTTTGGGGGGGTGCTCTTGCGGGTGGTGCGTTATTGAAATTTCTTAAGGAAAGAGTGACCTGAAACTTGCAGAATATAGTTGAAATAGTAGGATGTTCAACCAAGACAGAGCGGGCAGCTAGCTTCCCACACACATTATTCTTGACTTGGCCAGAATATTTGCAAGTTCCTGCTATAAACATTTTTGAACATATGGATTCTTTTCCCTTCTTTATGATCTCTTTTGGATACAGACCCAGTAGAGACACTGCTTGGATTAAAGGGTATGCACAGTATGATAGCCCATTGGGCTATCCAGAATAGTTGAATCAGTTCACAACTACACCAACAATATATTGTGTCCCAGTTTTCCCACATTCCCTCCGACATTTATCATTATCTTTTCCCGTTAACTTAGCCGATCTGAGAGGTGTGAAGTAGTATCTCAGAATTGTCTTAATTTGCATTTTTCTAATCAATAGTGATTTAGAACATTTTTTTTTACATGACTAGAAATGGCTTTAACTTTTTCACCTGAAAATTGTCTGTTCATATCCTTTGACCATTTATCAATTGGGAAATGGCTTGTATTCTTATAAATTTGAATCAATTCTTTATTATAATTTTAGAAATAATGGGCAAAGAATATAAAGCAAAGAATGGCAGGTAGAGGTATTGGATGCTGCCCCCCTTTGCTGGATTAAGTTAAGACTGGATATGGAGTCTTGCATACCATTATGACACTATAAAGGATGGAAAAGAAAAACAATAATCCAGGTACTCACCACTCTAACTCCATCTTTGTCCAAAATTACCCTGCAGTAGAATTATGTTATCTTGCTTCCTGCCTGTGCCCTCCTTAGAAGACCCTATGTATCCAAATATGGTCCTATTCCCTTCGCTGACAGAAACTGAGAAGGGATCCAAGGCTTAGTTGACTCCTTTTTCTCAGCTTTCTCTAAAGTAAAGACAACAGTTGTAAAATGTTAGACTAATTGCCTTCTCAGCTCCTGCATACTACTTGTAAACACTAATTAGCTAGAACTCTTTAAAAGTTGCCTAAGTTGCTCTGGTCAAATTATTTTGAACGTGAGCTCCATTCTAATCTAAATTCTCCACAATTAAAAAAGTAAAAACCAATTTCTGTCTTGCCTCAGTTTCTCTGGCATTACAGAGATAAAATGTATGTTTGCAGAGCCTGGAATAAGGGTGACATAAAGTCACACAGCACCTTTCTCCTTTAGTGTAGTGGTAAGTAACTTTAATTGTTGTTATGGGCCAGAACTCTGAACTTGAAACAAGGATGCTTACAAGGTACTAAATGGAATTGAGAAGACAATGATTATCTAGTTTAACATGGTTCAGTATGATTGATTTAATCCTACAAATAATGGTTTCTTAGTGATATAATGATTGGTTTATACTCAGTGTAGAGCATATAAACTAGGAGCCTCAGCTAGGTTGATTCAGATATTCTGAGAGATTCAGAGGGCAGAGAAGACAGGAGGGAGCTCAAGCTCTCAGAACCAATGAGAGAGGTAGGCCTTTAAGAAAGCTAACTGGGCCCCAGAAAAGGAGACAAGACTTTGAAAGAAATAATAAAGGATTTGGACTTTAGCCCCTGGCTACTTTTCTCCTGGTGATTACTAAACTGAAACAAAGGCTGCTCGAAGAGATAGATCTTCAAGAAACCAACCCAAAGAACATTACAGGTTGTCATGTGGAAAACAGATTTCTGTACAAACCACACAGACAAACCAACTATGTCTGGCCACACAGGCCACCAAAATTTCTCCAAATGTAAAAGATCTTTATTTCTAATGTGTTATAGCCTTGGTCTGCTGTCCCTCACACCTCTGAGTTAAAAGAAATCCTGGATGAAGGTCTATCCTGGATGCTTTAGGATGGCTAACAACTCGACTGCTATAAGGAGAGGGCACTAGGGCTGCATAGGCCGGGGGTCCCAGATTTTTGTATCAGGGCCTAGGCAGTCCAGCCCTTGACTCCAAGGGGCAAACCCCCACACATCTTCTTGCTTGCAGGTAATGCACACCACCTACAGCCCCCTAATGCTCTGTCCCACGCACAGGGAATCAGATGCAGTTACAACCGGATTAGAAAGTAGGAGCAAGAGTACTTCACGGCTAGAACAAGAGGAGAGCCTCTAAGTAACCGGCGGGGACTTGGAGGATTGAGTCTGGACACTAGGGAGCCAAGAGCTGCGTGTGGCAAACCAACCCAGAGAGGTCATGGGCTGGTCTCAGTGCGGTTGTGGACTCGGAACAAAAGTGTGCTCTGTCCTTGGTTCAATTCCACTCCTCCTGACCCCCCAAAAAGATGGCAGACTCAAGTGGGCATGCCTATGGGTTGTGTGCAAAGTTCTCCTTTTGACTACCATACCACTCACAGTGGTTGCTAGCTTAACTCGCTATTAGAGAAAGACTAGATGGTCCCAGTCGGTACCTGGAAACGTTAACAGAGGTGCTGAGGTATTTGACTGAGTTGGGGCAGCAACAGGCTGAGTCTCTGGCAGAAGTGACAAAAGTCTTGCGGAGGATTGAAGACTGTGGCAAGGAGAGCAGCTGCTAAGAGCTAGGAGGAGCTCTGGACTAGCTCACTCAAGTGAGGAGCGAGCTAGCCCTCGGGGAAGGGAGCGGGCCCCAGTGCTAAACCATCCGGCGGATCAGCCTAGGAGTAGCCTTGATTTTCCCACAGTTATGAAAAGAAAAAAAGTGTTCTAGGCGTCTGCGTTGGTGGTATAGTGGTGAGCATAGCTGCCTTCCAAGCAGTTGACCCGGGTTCGATTCCCGGCCAACGCAGCTGTTACCCTTTTCTTGCCACATTGCCTTAGCTCTACACGTAATTATGAATGACTCCTCTGCGCCGGCCTCCTGGCCTGTCCCCTTGTTGATTTCCCTCCTCCCAATTAGCGCCTGGACCTGCAGCTACCTTTAATCCTCCGGATCTTTCCCGTGGACTCTAACTTAGTCATGTCATTTGGGTCCTCTTGGAGTACCAACAGCAACAATCCTCTCGATCTTTCTGGTTCACAGGCAGGATGCTGCGTTTCGAGCCCGAAACACCACGTCAATTCACTTCCCTTGAGCTGAAACCGGGCGCCTGCTCTTTGTAAGATACCAACTTGTCAGCTTCTTTCAAAGACAAACAGAAAATAGTGACCTTCCAGCTCAGGGCAATTTCATGCTGGAGGGCTTCATAGCATAGAACGCATACTCACACACAGCAAAGGAACTGGGATCTCACTCATCAGAACATTCCCTCCAAAGGTAGAGATCCTGGTCTGCCCATTCCTGTCCCTCTTCTCCAATAAGATTTCAATAAGAATTCCTGTGGATCTGGGCTTTCTCACATTTTTCTCTCACGGATCCAACTCCTTGTCTTTTCAGTGCAATTAACAATAAAACAAATGAAAGGAAAAATGTTTTGGTTTTTTTTTTTGCATTTATGTATGTCCACGTTACACACTCACCTGACACAAAAAGAATCTGATTAATCCTTTTTTGGAGGGGATGTCGGTCTGTCACTCAATCAATAGATTTGTGCCTACAATGTATAAGAAAGGGGAGGGGGGGAAAAAAGCCCTCTGCTCTCAAGAAGCTAACATTCTAATAAGGGAGACAATATACAAACAATTAAGTACAAGTGAGATCTGAGGAGTAATGATCAAAGGCTTATTCATCGCTACCTCTTCCAAATAGCTTTTTAGAATTTGGAATTAATCAGGGAAGACACCTAGGAGAAAGACAAGTCATTGTTACAGTCACACCAAACCAAATGTTATTGTTATGTGGCATTTATTGTGGTTCTTGTTGTAAGATTCAACAGATAATTTGAATACAGGCTTCTCCGACTCTACAATCTTTTTGTCAAGTGCATGATAGAGTTTTGACGTGTCTAACGGAAATATCACTTGTGAAACCCTTTCTATGTCCTTGTAATGCTTAACAGAATGTTCCAGACTGAATAACTGCGAAGTATATTAAAAAAAAAAAAAAAAAAACGCCCTGTAAAGTGCTGGGAAATAATCTATTTTTTCATTAATTTTATAATTATAATATTTTTGACAGTACATATGTATAGGTAATTTTTTACAACATTATCCTTTGTACTCCCTTCTGTTCCGAATTTTCCCCTCCTTCCCTCCACCCCCTCCCCTAGATGGCAGGCATTGCTGGGAAATAATCTAGGGTGGGACGAGCAGGGGGGGTCGGAGAGAAGAGGCAGGGAGTTACAGCCACTGAATGAATTTCAAGTCGGAAAGTCTTGGGTTGTGATCTTTCCTCCGGCATTTAATAGCCGAGATAATTTCTAAAAAAGTTAAAAAAAAAAAAAAGTTTTCCTTATTTCCAAAATCATGGGATAAGCTGAGAGAAGTGAGAATCAGTTTGGTCTAAAAAAAGGTTTCCAACACTAAATTTAAGATTGGAGCAAGCAAGTGGCTTCTGAGCTGAGCAGTGAAGGTACCTTGGGATTCTTCCCATCTGAAACAAGGGGGAGGTGCTATTCAGACACGGAGACCTTAGGTGGGAATCATTTTTGGTAGGTTTGAGAGGGCCAGCTTTGAATATGATCCATGGGGGACACTAACAAGCCAGTGTGACAGCAATGGAGAATGTGGGAAGGGGAATGAGTGGCGTAGGGAGATGGGGGAGGAAGCGGAGCGGGAGAGGACCTGTATTAGTGTTGGGAAGAGGAATAGTTCTTCCAATAGGAAAGAGGTCCCAGGCTTAATGATGGTGGCAGGATGTACTAAACCTAGGCTGGAACTTGGGCTGGAGTGACTGTTTAGGACCAAGGAAAGTAAGGAAGTGGAGAATGATTTAAAGGCAATTAGTGGAATATTCAGAACGTTCGATCTTAGGGTCAAGACAAGGAAGGAAAAAGAAGTGAAAATGAGAATGGAATGAGGAGGGTGTGAGAGGAGGAGTGGAAGAAGGAGGGATATGAGGGGTTTCATGATCACACAGATCTTCCCTGCTTTTTAGATTTTCATGAGAAATTAGAGGGACTACCAAAACGATAGTTTAATCTCATTTGCTTAATCCAACAAAAATTCTGGAGCCAGAATTAATTACACTGTCTGCTCCATATCAAACATATCCCTTATATTTCCCAAGAGATCAGAGGCATGGATAAGGGGAAAGCTATCAAATGTGTGAAAGTATGCTAGTTTATAAACAGTACTTTTCTTTTCTGGTTGTGGAAATGGAAGTTGGGAATAGTGAATAAATCAACAAGCATTTACTAAATCATAACTTCAATATGCCAGGCACTGTGTCGAGTGCTCTGTATACAAAGAAAGGACTAAGAGGAGTAGGAAGAATGCGGGAGTGGGGGGAGAGACAACTAGTTTATGCTTCCGTCCAAAGCAAAAGACTATCTGCAAAGAACCCCATACGATCAACGTGGGAAGGGGGGGAGAAGAGGAAGAGAGGGAGAAGTGGTGGTAGTCTCAGAGGGAGTCCCCAGACCTGAAATTAAGGAATGGGAATGAGAATAGCTTTTTATAAAGCAGCAATCATCACGGGAAGCTGTAAGGCAGAAAGTTCCAAGCATGGGCGACTCCCAGTGAAAAAGTTGAGAGTAAGAAAGATGGATATGTGGAAGGGGGTAAGGTTTACCAGGTTAAAAAGGACTTTAAAAACAGAGGATTGTAAGTATATATGATATTCGAGCAACCCCTGGAGTTATTATATATATATATATATATATATATATATATATATATATATATATAATCAGACATTGGCTTTAGGTAAATCAGTTCAAAAGCTTGGAGGAAGCTGAATTGGAGTGGAGAAAGAATTAAATCAGGGAAACCAATTAACAGACAAATAGGGGAAATATTAGAAAGGTAGAATTTATTTCATTGGACAATTGATTCACTGTAGAAGAGGTGGATAAAGTTGAAAGTGAGAGTGAAGAATCTAGGGTATCACCTGTTAAGAACCATGCCTAAGTGAGGGGGCAGGTCAGTTCTCCCAGAGCCTCCACAGGTGTGAATCATAACACACCTGAAGGAGTTGCTAAACAGCCTTTGCTAATGCAGATGTTCCTTGTGTATTGGGAATGAAATAAAATTGGAGGCAAGAGGGAAGAAGAGGGAGGTCAGACAACGCAACTGCCTCTCAGGCTCCTTGTATCATCATCCTCTCACATGAAGAGATCCATTCTACAGGTCTGAGTTAAGACCTCCAGCAGCCACTGCCAGGTGGCTCCCATATCTCCACAATCACCTAGTTACCAGACTGGTTATCTGGGAAATTGGAAGTACCCTCTACAGTTAGGGAAAGGAAAAGATTTGAGAAGACGAATCATAACATCAGTTTTGGATGGGATAAGATTAAGATTCTCTGGGACTTCGGTTTCAAGAAGATCTAATAGGGACAGGATAGGGGCTTTGCCTGAGCTCTTCACGCTGGCCCGCAGGTACTTCGTATTTATAATCGCACATGCTCTAAGATGGAGAACAAACAGTACAGAACTGGAGGGTTTGAAGGCGGATTCTCTCACGGTTGAACACATCCAAGAGAGCAGGACTCCTCTCCGCATGTGCAAACCTCCCTCCTTCTAGCGCTCAGCGCAGAACCAAGTTCTCTCTGGATTACTCCTGCCATATTGAAGGCGTTGATATTGATTAGAAAAGGAGAGAAATAGCCAGAGCAGAGGAAGAGGCTATGCAAATGCACCGGAGCATCTGCAAAACTCCTGAAGATGGAGGAAAGCATAAAGCAAAAAGGCAGCTGAGGTGGGTGACCCGATGAATGAAATATGTAAGGGTGGCAAGCAACAAGGTGTGGAATGAGGAGAGGTTTAGTCTGGTAAAGATGGCAAGGGAGATAGGATTGAGGCTCCGAATTTTTAATTGTTCTTATTTGTTTTAGGCGAGGTGATGGGATGACAGCACTTGGGGGAATGGACTACGGTGTGGGAGAGGGACAGAGGGAGAAGTTAGGTCCGTTGGCTATGCAGGTAGAGTGGCGAGGGTCAGAGGTCTAAGAGAGGCTGGACTTGGAGCCAATGGATGTGAAAAAAAAAAAAAATCAACAAAATACTGGAAGTTTATAAGTGAATGTTGCATTCCTTAAGAAAGATGGAAATGCTGCCGTCGTAACTTCCCTGGTGGTCTAGTGGTTAGGATTCGGCGCTCTCACCGCCGCGGCCCGGGTTCGATTCCCGGTCAGGGAAATTTAGCTTTTGGCCAAGCGGAGTTAGGTCCTTCCTTTCTTCCCGGCTTCAGACCTGAAAATGGTTTCCTTCTGCAGTGCCCTATAGTACTACTTCATTTCCCCGGCGCAGCTCCCAATGCCCGAGAGCACATGGAAAACTACAATTAAGTGGTGCCCATCGCAGACATCCGGTCCGCTCAATTTCACTCTGCGAAACTTGACCCATAAACTGTGGGGAGAGAAATCGCCTGCGGTGAGGAAGCTTGAAGGCCGACAATTGTGGCCAACATATATTTTCGCCAGAGATCTTGGCCAACATTTAGGTACTCTGGAAATGTATGGGACTATCTTGAACCGGAACCGCTTTCTCTGCTGTTCTAGGGACCAAAACCCAATATCTTCTCGGGCATCTTAAGGTGAGTAAGGGATGAGTAACTCAGGCTGGAGAGCCAAGGTGTGGGAGTTGGTTTACATGAGAAGGTGTGCTCTATTCCAGGAAGGCAAGAGTCCACGCTTAACGATCCAAAACGCAGCTAAGGGAAGCACTAGACTCAGAAGAGGTACTTTAAAAGACTTCTTTTGCATGGGCCGGGAATCGAACCCGGGCCTCCCGCGTGGTAGGCGAGAATTCTACCACTGAACCACCCATGCAGACAATGAAACCATTCTCCTTTCAGTGTCCTTTGGATCTATATGAATACACACACGTATGTATAGATAGAGATCCAAATATATATATATATATTTATATATTTTTCGCAAAGGAAAGTCTTATTTTTATTTATATTTTATAATTATAACTTTTTTTTGACAGTACATATGCCTGGGTAATTTTTTACATTATCCCTTGCACTCACTTTTGTTCCGATTTTTCCCTTCCCTCCTCTTTCACCCCCTCCCCTAGAGAGCAGATAGTCTTATACGTGTTAAATGTTATAGTATATCCCAGATACAATATATGGGTGCAGAACCGAATGTTTTATTGCACAGGAAGAATTGGTGGATGAATATATTTTTAATCTCACAAACTTGGCTTCCAAAAACTAAAGTAGGATGTGTTCATTCTAATCTAGAAATGTTTCCATTCTTCCTCAAATGCTCGTCTTTCTCTCTCCTAAACTTTCCCCCTTGTCTTTTTCCTACTTAATCTTCCCCTTTCTTGTTCTATTGCTCCTACACCTCCTTCCTCCGGGAAAGTTCTTCAAATGCTCGGAAGGTAAATGCGTGAAACTTTATTGGTGGATAAAAGCGCAAAGCACGTGCTACAATGTGGCAAAACGTCTAACTCAGTATTAAGATGTGGTCCGGAGCTCGGAGGGATCTGGTGAGGTTACCATAATAAGGAATGTCAGGAGTGGGATTCGAACCCACGCCTCCAGGGGAGACTGCGACCTGAACGCAGCGCCTTAGACCGCTCGGCCATCCTGACTTCGCAATTGCTGTTTCACCTCCCCCTCTTCTCCTGTCTTAAATTTCGAAAGTACCAGGTGTTCAGATCATTTTACTTGAGGACTATTTCCAACCATCCTGATTTGTATCTTCCCACTGGGCCCGGATGTCTCAGTGAGACTGATGACTTTGCACAACCCTGCTTCACTTAAATCCAATCTCTCCCAACAAGACAACGCTTTTCTAAGCGCTCCTCATTTCGACATCATCAATGTCCAAGTCCTTTCATATCCTTTCATACACAAGCTCCTTCCCGCCCACCTTTCCAAGTAAACCGCCCCCCCCCACCTGCGGTGCCGATGCACACACAAAAAACTTGTGGCCCGAGCCCACCCACCCCCCAGCGCACATTGCTCCCCGCTTCGCTTGTTTCCAAATAGGCTGCAATTATCTCCTCCCTTCTCTCTCCCCTTCCCCTTCATTTTTTTCTCCAACTTATTGTATTTATAGCTGTTTTATGGATGTTCCTAAAACACAGACTTCAACATGTGATGAATTATATATCATTTCTCTTACACACATACATACTCACACTCTAAGAAAAAGATCATTCAGTGACCTCCAGGAGCTCCATATAGATGCTAAGATAAAATACTGAAGCCTTAGCCTGACACTGAAGTTCCTTCCCAGAATGTTTCATCTCCCTTTCTGGCTTATTTTTCTATCCCTCCCAAACTAATTTGCTTATTCCTTCTGGATCACATTCATATCTGGGCTTCTCGGGCATAGCATAAGTAGCTCCCACCTAGCGTCGAGGGTTTCTGAATCTCATTTTCTCCCGGACTCGGATAGGAAAAGATCGTCCTTCAAAGCTCAGCTCAGGTGTGATTACTTGCTACAAAGGACCACTTATACTTTTAGAGCTGGAAGTTTTAGAAGCCAAATCATCACTTCCTCTCCTCTCCTCACTTTGGAATACGGAAAGTGAAACATGTCAAGTGCTCTTACCCAGATTTACTGCACCTAGCAAGCGTCTGAGATAATTATGAGACTACTGCCAAAGTCTAGGCAAGTTATTAGATGATTTTGAATGTGAGTTTGGGCAGGGGTTCCTCCATCCATACAATGGTAAATTATTGGTCCTATAGGAAATGAAGGAAGGGAAAAGTCAAAGATGACTCCAAGGATGTGAATCTGGATGATCTGAAGGGAAATGGTTCCATTCGAAGAAATAGAGAAGCTTAGAGGAGGATAGAACCTCAGAGAAAATGAGTTCAGTTTTGGACATGTTACCTTTAAGATACCGTGGGAAAAAATCCAGGTATACATTTTGTACAATAAGTATTTCTAAATAAATAAAGGAGTTTGAAAGAGGTTAAATCTACGCTGTTTGATTTAAGAACCATCTACTATTTGCATTGAAATAATCATTGCGACTCATGAGATGTTACAATTAGCAAAAAGAGAGCGAGAGTGAGACAGACAGAGAAGAGCGTGGGAGAGAGCGTGGGAGAGAGCGAGAGCAATAGAGTGGGAGAAACAGAGCAAGAGAGAGCGAGAGAGCGAGAGAGACCAAGAGAGCTAGCGGGAAAGCTTGAGAGAGCAAGAGAGTGAAAGAAACAGCAAGAGAAAGAAGAGTGAGCGAGAGATAGAGAGCAAAAGAGACAGAGAAGAGCGTGCGTGTGCGTGAGAGAGAGAGAGAGAGAGAGAGAGAGAGAGAGAGAGAGAGAGAGAGAGAGAGAGAGAGAGAGAGAGAGAGATTTAGACTTAGACTTAGACTTAGACTTCAAGTAGATCAATTTGATGGCAGAGAGGTTATAACTGGGAGAACAACCAGCAGGTATACAAGAGGAATGTTAAGAGGACAGAAATGATTGCAGTTGAGGATGAGAGACCATAAAGAGTTTAGAATGGCATTTCGATCATCAACCTGGGGACTTGGGAAATTGGTGGGACCCTCCACAGTTAGAGAAAAGGGAGAATTTGAGGGGAAAGATAACGAGATCAATTTTGGACAAGGTAAATTTAAGAGGTCTATAGGAATTCCGCTTTGACGAAGTCTTGTAGGCTTTTGGAATTGAGAAAGTGGAGGCCAGGAGGGAGGTTAATTACTGTATAAATAAATCTGAGAGCCGCATTATAGAAATGATAAGAGAAAGAAGAGGGAACCCAATCTTGGGGGCTATGAAGCTGGACAGGACAGCAGGCTTTGCCTATGATCCTCATTTTGCCTTCCAAAAATTTTGTAGTAGCACATGCTTCAGTAAGAAGAACTGCTACTGGACTTAAAAGGATTCACAAGCTCTTACGATTTAGCAAAGTCGGAAGAACAAGATTCCCCTTTAGATGTGCAAACCTTCCCCCTATAGGATTCGGGGCCCTATCAAGTTTTTTTTCTGAGTAATTCCTGCCATATTAGTGAAGCTGATATATTAACTAGGAAAGAAAAGAAACAGAAATCCAGGACAGAGCCAAGCAAATTGTTTCTAAGGCCGAGAAAGAGATTTTTGCAAAGGTATCAAGGTATCCGCAGATGCTCTAAAGAGGAAGATGAGGAGACAGCTGAGAAGGCAGGATGAATGAAAGATGTAAGGGCTGCAGGCAGCAGGGTACAGAAGGAAATGACATTTAAACCGGGAAAGATGGCAGGGGTTTGAAGAGCTGCGAGTTCCAGATTCTTATTGTGTAGGGCAGTGCTTTGTTCAGGCGAAGAGAGTTGGTGGAATTTAAAGGAATAGACCTCAGGTATGAGAAAGGGGTAGCGAGGTAGTGGACATAGTTAAGAGTGATCGAAGCCAATAGTAAACTCAGTGGATTCCTAAAAGAAATTGGAAAAGCAATATTGAAGGGCTCAGTGAATAAGGAAATAATGTAAGTGTGCCTTCCCTGGTGGTCTAGTGGCTAGGATTCGGCGCTTTCACCGCCGCGGCCCGGGTTCGATTCCCGGTCAGGGAAAGTTCAATTTTTCCAAATAGGCCGCAGTATGTGAAAGAGGTAGCGGGTAATGGACATCATTAAAGAGTGACAGAAAGCCAATTCGTAAATTCAAGCGTTCCTAAAAGAATCTAGAAAAAGAAGGACTCAATGAATAAGGAAATAGTATAAACTGTACCTTCCCTGGTGGTCTAGTGGCTAGGATTCGGCGCTTTCACCGCCGCGGCCCGGGTTCGATTCCCGGTCAGGGAAAATTGTATTTTTCCAAATCCAGAGAGCTACTGTTCTTCGAGCTCTACTACCTGCTCTCAACTACATGTAGTTCCCCCCTTATAGTCTAGTCTCATTTCATCCACCTTGCTACCAAGACCCTAGGGCAGAAAAGAAATTGGAGTAGAACAACATTACATCCCAATCGCCCTCAGGTCCTTCTGGAAAATCAATGAGGAGAAAGGGCAGAGCCAAGAAGAAAAGTTGAAGAAAGAGTAGGATGGCCAAGATCAACTTTACCACAACTGTTACCTTTAGGTGTTTTAAATCTTATGGATCTATTTTGTATTAAAACCGCTTTCATTAATCTCCAAGAGCCAGAGAGCTCCTGTCTCCTCTGGCTCTCCTCAAGAAGTCGAGGAGTGGGTGGCTAAGATTGGCAGCTAAGGTGAATGTGATGTCCTTGATAAGGACAAGCTGCTCCCGTTGGGGAATGCTAGTGATCTACAGGAAGCCGTCTGTCCAAAAAGTGCCAAAGGCTAGCATGAATGCTCGGGAGTGGATTTGTAAATGAGCGAATAGATCAAAGGAGTGAATGAATAGCTTGTCTCTTTAAATCTGGAATCGAGCCGAGGGACTACTGCATGGCCCGGGAGAATTTCGTCACTGAATTACCCACTCGATTCCACTTTGCCCCTGATCTCCATGAACATATGACCACTTCTGATGGGACAAGACCCATACTCAAATTTCGACACAATAGGAATCTACTCATGTAAAATTTTTGCCATTGTTTTTAGCTCCTCTGTTTTGCACTTTCTCACCATTCCCACTCACTTCAAGCCCTTCCTTTTCATCTTCTCCACGCACTACAGAATCAGCGATTTAGAATTGTGGTGCTGGATACTTTTGAGAATCCCCTAGACAGAAAAGAGATCAAATAAATCAGATTAAAGAAATTAATTCATATTGCAAAGTCAAACTTTGAAGCTGAAGCTTGAATATTTTGACCACATAATGAAAAGACAGGAATCAATGGAAAAGACACTGACGTTGGGAAAGACTGACAGCAAAAGGAAGAGGGAATGGCAAAGAATGAGATGGATAAATAATGCACGAAAAAACGAACAAGAATTTGTATAGATTTTGTGAGATAGTGGAGATTAGAAAAATCTGGCATACTCTAATCCGTGAGATCACCAACAGTTAGGAAGAAATGAACCCGATAAATGAGCCCGATAAAACCAATCTTTGAAATGTCAATCAGTTAAGTTGTATTAAATATCTACTGTGTGTCAGGTAGTGTACTGATTTCAGGGGATAAAAGGCAAAAGAAAATCCCTGCTTCCAAATTGCTAACAGTCTAACAACAATGTACAAACCAGCTAATTTGAGGAATGACTGAGAGATGTCTCTGAAAAGGGGAGTATTACTGGAGAATTGGGAAATAAGAAGGGGAGACATTTGGTGGAGAAGTCAGTGTTTGTGTACGACAAAATCAAATGCTGTTGAGTTATAGTGGTGATTGGAGTTCTTGAACACAGACTAGAACAGAGGAACTCTATTAAAAGTGTAATAGTGATGAATGAAAGATATATGTATTATGTATATAGAATATATAACACTTGCAAAAGCCTGTATTCTTCCTTACAGAGAGGCTTGGAGAGACTTACATCAACTGATGCTGAGTGAAATGAATAGAACCAGAAGATCGCTGTACACTTCAAAGTTGTATGAAGATATATTCTGATGGAAGTGGATATCTTCAACATAAAGAAGATCCAACTCACTTCCAGTTGATCAATGATGGACAGAAACAACTACACCCAGAGAAGGAACACTGGGAAGTGAATGTAAATTGTTAGCCCTACTGTCTATCTACCCAGGTTGATTTACACACATATATTGTATCTAGGTTATATTGTAACACATGTAAAATGTGTGGGATTGCCTGTCATCTAGGGGAGGGAGTAGAAGGAGGGAGGGGATAATTTGGAAAAATGAATACAAGGGATAATGTTATAAAAAAATTTTTTACTCATGCATATATACTGTCAAAAATTTTATAAATAAAATTACAAAAAAAAAAAAAAAAAAAAAAAAAAGCCTGTATTCTTTCTAATACAACAAATTGTACAGGAGAACGAAAGCGGGTGCAAGATGCAGAAGTTTCTCAAAAAAAAAAAAAAAAAAAAAAAAAAAAAAGAATTTTTCAAAAGGAAGAGAATATTGGAAAATGGTTTAGTAATGGGCATAGAACATTAGGGATCTGAGAGAAAAAGCAACAACTCCAAAGCAGATTCTGTTGGAGTGAAGTGTGTGCTCAGAACTACTTGATGCTTCAAGTAGAAAAACGTACTCACCTTCCTCGTTAGTATAGTGGTCAGTATCCCCGCCTGTCACGCGGGAGGCCGGGGTTCGATTCCCCGACGGGGAGCATTCTTAGTTTTTGCACAAATTCTTAATCTTGCTCTTTCTATATACCTCAGGGCATACTAAGTCTCTCCAAACTCAAGCCTTTGTAGCAATAGGCTGCCAAAAGTTACTCTCAACATCTGTGCAGGGTCCAGATACACGCAAATTTCTTGTAAGCTTCTTGCTGTCTCACTCCTGATCTTCCTCTTGAGAACCATCTCAGGCACTCGAGAGCATCTCGGCCTCATATTCAGTGTAGCCGAAAACCGATGGGTTCCCCTTTTCCACCATTGAATCCATCGCCTCTGACCCAAAGGAAGTACTAACATGAGCCAATAACTTTGTGTCTGACTTTCTCAGGAGAAGCAGTTTATCCAGCTCCAATAGAAGGACTGGGGCTGCCAACACTCAGCGTTTCAGTTCACGTATGACCCAAAACGCCAACGGTCTGAAGGCTGTGGGCAAAGGAGCTTGGCTGCCAACATGCCAAAATGCTTTGTGGGCTGGTCTCTATTCAAGTGTGAAGCGAAATAGTTGGCAGGAGGCTACATGCACAGTGACTTCGTTAGTGGTATAGCTTGATTATCCTGACAGACAAGGTTTTGTTTTCTGGAGATAATAGCGTTGGGTGGGCAGTGTCAAGTAAAATCCTGATTTTTGCATGGGCCGGGAATCGAACCCGGGCCTCCCGCGTGGCAGGCGAGAATTCTACCACTAAACCACCCATGCAAATGTTCTCGTTGTCTTCTGTAATATCCCTAACCTTTGTGGATACACAGGTAGGCCATGACCCAAACTTAAAATTTGATATATTATATGTCCATCCTAATCTAATAATTTACTTTTCTTGACTGCTTCACCCTCTTCCTAAATTTCTTTCTTCTTCCTTTTCGTTTTTCTCCTTCTACGTACTCCAATATTTTTTTTCTTTCTTCCTCTCCCCATCTTCCTTCTCTTCTTCCTCCACCTTTATTCCGTTTTCTTGCTCTTTCTCCTCTCTCACTTCCTATTCCTCCTCTTCCTCCTGGTTCTCCTACTGCTACTACATCAACAACTCCTCCGGGAATGTACTTGCCTCGAACCTAAGCATCTGAAGTATGTACTTGCCTCGAACCTAAGCATCTGAAGTGCAGTTTCTCATTCAACCGCTAGCACGTGGAGGTTCGGCCTGTGAAGGCCACTGAGTGGGAGAGAAGCATCCCGAAGCCCCGGCAAGTCTGTCTCGCTCACTAGTCTGACGCTTCGGCGCGACCGTGGGACAACAGCAGAAAGAAAGAGAGAAGGAATCATGGGTGGGATTCGAACGGAGATTGCGAACTGAGCAAAGAGCCTTAGGATGATGTTATGACTCGGTCCCCAAAATCTCTGACACTCTCTTTGGGGATTACAGTCTCACAAGTCAAATTTCAATTCCTCTAGCCCTCTTTCCAATGCTCTCTAATCTCTCCCTCTCTCACCAGTACTTTCTAAGAAAGTCCACATGTCCCGAAACACTCTTCTACAATCTTGTGCAATTTCCTATACTTCAGCACATAAACCTAAGGACCCTCACTACTACAAACTTCCCTCAGTTGACCGACTCTGTCCAGCATTCATCAGTTCCCTGGCCTCCAACTGCGCCCACCATCTTGTTTCTATCTCTGCTGAATACGAGCACTCAATCCTGAGATCATTCTTTTAGGGCCTTTCCCCCCCCCCCCCCCCCCAAAGAAGCAGGTCCTTTGCACCTGCTGGGAGCCAAGCACTGGTTCTCACTATACTGGTGCTGCAGATACACGTGGACAGCGGCTCAGAGAAGAGAGAAAAGGAGACTTGCTCTCATGCCCTGTCTAATCGTCTGCGGAAAGCCCGATTTCGCTTAACATGTGCAAGAAAGCCTCTGTGAAGGCTCTGACCTAGACCTAACTGAGATACACACAGGAACGGTCGTGCAGACCTCATGCAGACTGTGGGCCCTGAGTCCAAGTTTAGACTCAGAGTAACCTAGAAGCTCCGAGGAGATTTCCACTGGAGGACAGAGTGCTGGAAAGGACTATTGTCAAATGAAGGGAAGGTTGACTGGTAAGAATGGGGTTGACAAGGAACAGGGTACTAGATCAGTGTTTCAAGGGAAATTTCCTTGATAATTTAGTGCTTACTATCCCTTCATTTCACGTGGGAGATCGGGTTCACCTTACCCTACACACACACACATACACATATTACCCAATCATACTCTTCTCTTTCTCCTTGCTGCCATTTCAACTCAGGGCAATCGAAGTTACTCCAAGAGCAGAAAGTGACAAACCTTTGTCAAGATGGAAAAGTCAGGGAGAGGTGGGAATGGGGATGGAAGAAGCAAGGAAATGAAAAGAGGGTGTCTAGAGGTCGAGAGGAAGATTTTCTCAGATTTTTCCTATTCCCTTACTGTTTTGCTTCATTTTATTTGAACAGATTGTCATGTTAGAGGGGTGGATAGAAGAAAAACCAGAGGAGATTAGTTCTCATCCCAAGCATTCGTTCTGCTTACCTTCACTGTTAGCCTCAAAAACTAGGAGATTATAGAGTTTTGACCTGTTGGAAGGAAAGTTGGAGGCAGAGCAGCCTGGTAGAATTCTACTTTTGCCAGCAGCCTTAATCTTTATATATTCTGGAAGCCTAAAGGCCTATGAGTCTGTCTTGTACAGTGGGAGTGCTTTATCAGCTACCCAAGAGCCCAAGACTTTAGGACTTGGATTCCTCAACTAAAGTATGGCTGGGTAGCAAGATTGGCAGTCCTCTTTATTTTTTCCTATTAGGATGAGAATAATAGTCCTGATCAGACAAGGTGCTTCTTTCGGGGAGCTGTCCAAAAGGTAAAGTGGATAACAAAAGACCCAGGGAAAGACTTGTGCTTAAAACCGAAAAAGAAAAAGCATAAGTGCATGGAAGCAAAGGGAAATGAATGCAGGCCTCCGGCCTAGCAGGTGAGAATGTTCCCATTATAATCTAGTGCAAAGAATAACTTAGCTGAATTCTCGGCCTCTGATCTTATTGAACACCTTTATTGGACCAGAGTCAAGGTCCCAAATATGACAAAATATGCACTCATTCTTCACTCTCCTAATCCTTTCTCCTTACCTTTGCCTTCCATTTCCTACACATCCTCCATTCTTCTACACCTTTTTTCTCCTTTCCTGTTCTACTTCTCCTCCCTCTCTTTTTCCTTCTCTTTCTCCACCTACACCTTCTTCTTGGAGAAAGTTGGGTGGACACCCTAAAGCTGTATTGCTGAGTATTTTTCTTCCAATCTAACCTCTGTCAAAAATGCATCTTGGTCCTCAGGTGGGGCCAGCTTCTTCACATACTGGAGTGAAACTCGAGTCTGAAACTGAAGGCCAGTGAACTGGGGAGAAAGGCTTTGTGTACAATGGAATCCTCTGTATAGGCAATTCGCTTCTTCTTCTTCTCGTCTTTCGTATCTCTCTTCCACCTCTTCCTATATCTTCTCTTCCTCCTCTTTTCCCTTCCCCCATTTAATCCCAGCTCCCGAAACTCCCTCTTTCTGCAAAGTAACTGCCAGTTTCCTGAATGTATTTACCCTTGAATCCCTGAACTTGGTTAAATTTTTAAAAAGCATATTGATAGTTCTATTTCAATAAGATAGGTTTCGTCGTTAATTTATTGGATTTCATGTTATGCACTCAAAAACATCCTGAAAGGGAGTCCATGGACTGCTGGAGATATTGAGGGAGATCAAACACACAAGACATACACACTCGAGTAAACTGAGAGACTAGGTTGAAGAATTTCTTCTTTTGGAAATGAGCTTCTTTAATTGCAGCCAAGGCAGTCCTGAAGGACAATGGACAAAAGGTATGGTAGCTACGTAGATAGCTTTAGGGATGAATTGAAATGGGGAGACAGCTTTGAGAAAGGTAGGAAGCAGAGCTGGGGTACGAGGAAAGAACCTTTGTGGTTTGTCAAAATCCGCGGCTGAGAGGCCTAGAAAAGCTCAAAGCAGAGATTAGTGGGAAGAGCAAAATGTGTCGTGGAAGTTACTTGAGACTTTATCAGAGAGAGGGACCGGCGTGTTCCTCGTTAGTATAGTGGTCAGTATCCCCGCCTGTCACGCGGGAGGCCGGGGTTCGATTCCCCGACGGGGAGTGCAGTTCACATTTTGCAGAAGTGCCTCTTCACCTCTGAGCGACCAAAATCTCTCCAAACGCAAAAGAAGCCTCGGTGGCTTTAGGCTGCCAAGAACTACCTTCAGAAACTTCACAGGAGCTAGACACACGCAAGTTGCATGAAAGCTCCTTGCTGTCTCACTCCCTCGCCAGCCCTCTAGCAATCTTAATCAAAAACAACTCCTCTTCAACTTCATTGTAGCCAAGGTCCATAGAACCCCTTCTAGCCACCTACCCAAGCCAGGATTCTGTACCCGATCTCCCTGGGGAAGCCTGGGGGTCCAACACAGCGGGAAAAGGACCCCGGGGCCTAAAGCCCAGGCCAAAGCCCAGCTCCCAGCTCCGAGATCTCCGACCCAATTCCCTGTTTACAACCACACGCTCTCAGGCCTACACATTGCGTCTAGCCCACGTCTTCAGACAGTCAGTTCCTACTCACACGCAAACTCGGGTGGACAGCATAACCAGAAGCCGGCGCATACAACAAAATCAGAACTGGGGCGCAAGATAACTCGAAAGCAGGGGGAAAAGGAGCGTTGAGGTAGCGTGGGCTGGAGAGGGGAGGTTTGGAGCGGGGTACTCGAGAGCTAAGAGCTAAACTTAATCTTGCAATTAAATCTTGCAAAGGTCACAGGCTGGTCTCTGGGATAAAGAGAAGCTTTACAGAGAAAGCTTTGGTCCACAACTAGAGAGACCTGGCGTGTGCTCGGTCCCCCGGGCATGTTCTTGCTTCCTGCCTTCTGGTCCCGGATGCCACAGTAAGCTGGGCTGCAGGCGAGGGTGTGTGCCAAGCGCTTTGAGAAAAGTCCTTCACTGGTTTGGCTGTAGCAGCACTCTGCGGCGGCCACAAAAGCTAGAGCGAGTCTAGTACAGAAAGATAACCTGAACGTAGGAGCAGAGGCTTGGAATAATCTGACCACTGGAGGATGTAGCTGAGCTGGGGGAGCAACGCCCCAGGCTTAGGTGGCTGCGTTGGAGACGTTCCTGACCCTCATTCGCAGCTGGGACAGAGAAACGCAGGCGAGTTCGGTACGAAGCAGTAGCCAGAAGCTAGGAAAGGAACTTTGGGACTACTTGATCATGTGATATATAGTTGAGCTGGGGCAACGAGAGGCTTTCCGGAGTAGCAGGAGACTTGTTGGGTCTGAAGACTAGACAGGTAGAACGAGTGCCAAGGAGTCTAACAGAGCTCTAGGCCCGTCTCTGTTTATGTGTGGAGCGTGCGAGCCGGATAGAAAGTGCAGGTGCGGGAACACAGGGTTCTAGTGCTATCCCTCATTGGCCTCTACAGAACTGCACCGGCTTTCACTGGGGGTCTTGGCTGAGAAAATATCACAGGCGTCGGGGTTCGTGGTAGAGTGGCGAGCACAGCTGCCTACTTGGAAGTAGCTGACCCGGCTTCTATTCCCTGACAACGCAACCTTTAACACCTCTCTTATTTTGACACATTCTAAAGAGAGGTAAGAACGTCATTACTTCATTCCACAGCTCCCTCTAGACCTGTTTTCCAACCAACACTCACATAAGTGTGAGCTTGTATATCACTCCTCCAATGTCCCCAGCAAGTGTCTCCTAGTTGCTTTGCATGTTGAGTGTGGTGTCCAAAACTCCACTTCACAATGCTCACTTATGTGAGCAAAGTATGGCGTTTTTTTTCTTTTTTTTTCTCCTGATGTTGGTTGCATGGAGCCTGGGACTTAGTGTCGTCTTATCCAATTACGGAAGGAGGAGGCTAGGAGAGCAAATAAATAAATCTTCCAATGAATTTTGGGCGTGGTGAGTTTAAAATGTCTTTGGAACTTCCACATCCAAGAACGCAGCTAGACAGATGGGAGACACTGGAGATCAGGAGAGAAATTAGGAATTGTGAAAAATCTAGGAGTCATTTTCATAGGGATGATCGATGAAGGAACGGGACCCCCATTTTTGAGGTTTTGAAAATGGGAGAAGACACTGAGCTTTTTTGGCGAATCTCCTCATCTTGATTCTCCTATTCCCAGTTTGGATGAGTAGTTACGCATGCTCCAGAATGAAGACAGGTGAGAGCATTTGAAAGATCTGGAGAGGAATTCTTTTGCGATTGAGGATATCTAGGAGAATGAGACTCCCTGTTTCTGGGAATCCGGTGCAATAGAGCCCTGGGGGAGGAGTGGATCCAATGGATCCCCAGAAGAGAATAAAGCATGAGAATAAAGCTAAAGGCTAGTACAATATGGAAAGTCGAAGGTACGGGCTGCCGCCAGTTCCCTGGTGGTCTAGTGGTTAGGATTCGGCGCTCTCACCGCCGCGGCCCGGGTTCGATTCCCGGTCAGGGAATGTGCTTTTAATTAATGCAGTTATCTCTAACATCATAACAAGATCTCTTCAAGTACTTTTAAATTGTTTATCACTAACATCACAAGATCTCTTCCTGATGCTTTCTCTCATCTTCTCAATTTCTTCCCTAAAGAAAATTTGCCCTCAGTGTAAAAGGAAAAACAGAGAAGTATCAGTCCCAATATATTTGTCCAACACTTTCTCAATTTCCTTTAGTGAAACCACAGGAGAAAAGTGTCAATCCCAATATCCTCTTCGGTCTGTCCAAATAAACTTCTGGATGAGAGAATGAGGGAGCGTGAAGGGAAGGGAAGTGACCGGGAAGTGACCCAAGCTTACTGCTCTTTACCAGAATCCTGGTTCTTACTTTAGGTGCCTAGGAAGGCAAGCTCTCCCGTTGTCCATGGACTTCTCTGGCTTACCCAAAGTTGGGGGTAAGGGTAGCAATGGCAAGCGGAAGGAAGCAAGGATGATGTTCTTGACCTAGAAATACGCCGGTTAGTGAGGTAAGAGTCTAGTGATAACAATCCGAAAGGGACTAGACCCCGGGAGACATTTTTATTAAAACGCTTTTGCGTAGGCCGGGAATCGAAACCGAGCCTCCCACGTGGCAGCCGAGAATTCTACCACTGAGCAACCTATGCAAGATGTGGTATACGTATCTCGAGTGATATCACTAACCTTCCTAAAGAAGTAAGTTTTTTTTTTTCTTTTTCTTTTCTTTAATAGCATCTCCAATCCAAAATTTGACATATCACGTGCTAACCCTAACCTACAATTTATCTCTCCAGGCTTCATAGGTTTCCTCCGTCCTAAACTTCCCTCTTCCGTTGCACTTCTTTCCTTCTACGTATTCCTCTTTTCTCCTGCCTTTCTTCCTCTCTTTCTTCCTACTTCCATTCTCCATTTTCAGCCTCCTTTTCTTCTCTTTCTCCTTCTCCTTCCCCTACTCTCTCTTCATCTTCTAGGTTCCCCTACTGCTTTCTACACCAGGGAAAGTCCTATCATTGTCTTAAAAGTCGGTTTCTAAAGCTATATTGTTCGGGCTTTTCACAAAGCCCGCGTTCCAAGTGACCGTTTTTCTTCCAGCCTACGCTCCAGTAAAAAAAAAAAAAAAAAGAAAGAAAAAAAAGAAAGTAGTATGGTCCCCCTACTTGGAGCGCACTGCTCCACCAAACCTTTTCATTTGAGGGCTGCGAGTTTGAGATAAAGGACTGTAGTCTGAGAATTTAGGAACCTGAACACGTTGTGTTCTCACTTCATTATCATTGAAGGACAGGATTCACATCCGTATCTCTGGGACACGTAGGGTGACCGTGAACCTCAACGTAGTGGTTTAGACCGCTCGGCCATCTTGAGTCAACGCAAACAATTGTCAACCCCATTCCCACGTAGCAAAATAGCCAAGTGCCCAGGCCTCTCAACTCACTTACCCAGTATCTTCCACCCTCTCTAACTTCTCCTTCTCGCAGCAGTCCGATCTATGAAAACACATGTCCAGAAGCACTTTTCCACGACTCTGCTTGCCTCTCCACGACAACACGGAAACGCCAAGACCCGCGCCACTACGAACTTCCCTCACTTGCCTCGACTCCTGCGGTTCCTCTTGTTCCCGGCAACGCCAGCTCCCAGACCTTCTCCAACCGCGCCCCCACCCCCTTGCCTCTGTCTCTTTGCGGATACGCGAGCTCAGCCCCGAGACCATCACACTTCCAGGGCCTCCCTTTTCCTAACCAGCAGGTCTCCCGCACCTGCTGGAAGCCAAGCGCTGGCTCTCGCGACACTGGATACAAGTAGAAGCAGATCAAAGAAAGGAAAAAAAAAAAAAAAAAAAAAAAAAGAAAAGAAAAATGGGGACTTGCTCTCCCGCGTTCTGGGCCCTACTTCACCTGATACATATTTCCAAAGCAGGAACGCCTCTAAGAAAGCACCGGCTTAGGCGAGACTAGACCATCGAGGAATGGTTGTGCAAGCGTCACGTCCCCTGTGAGGCCTGCGAGCCAAACCTTAGACTGCGCGTGACTTTGAAGCTCTGAGGGGATTTCCACCCGAGGAGAGGATGCTGCCAAAGGCCATTCCCAAATCAGTGGAGGGTTGACGGGTAAGGATGGGCATAGCAAAGAACGAGACACCAGATCATTATTCCAGGGAAAGTAAAAATGTCCAGGGGGAAAGAGATCGGCTCTCCCGTCTCGCCCCAACACTCACCTGCCCATCGCCCACTTATCTCCTGGCGCAGCACCCTGACAGCACCGCTCTTTCTCGGACACAACTCCCCTCCCACGCCCTGCGTACCCTTCCCCTGCGGCACCTCCCCCTCCTCTTTTCTCGCCCCCCCCCCCATTTCACTTCCCCCAGAGGCTGGCTCCCTTTTATCAATAGCAATTCCCACTTTTTTTCCACCCAGAGGATATGGTGAGAGGAAGTCTGCTTTATTTATCCTAGTAGTTTCGAATGTGGTTAAATTTTCTCAATCGCATTGATAGCTCTATTTCGATATCTTTGGTTTCATTGGAAAGGTACTGGATTTAATTTTATGGATTCGAAAATGCTCTCCTGACTTTCAGAGAGTTCAGACCCAGAGGCAGACACACACGCTATGGTGAAGAATTTCTTCTTTTGTAAATTCGCGTCTTTAATTGTGGGAGAGTTTGTGGAGGAATAGGAGAGAAGACTATGTGTGGTGACTGCGTGGGTAGCTGCGACGTGAAGCGAGAGAGCTAGAGTGTGGTTGGAGTCAGGCAGACCGCAGAGGTAGGGAAGGCGGAAGGGGGCTGCAAGGTATTTTTTGAAAGTGCAAAAAAGCTGTGTTCCCTAAAAAGGCCCAGAACAGAGACTGTAGGGGACGAGCGAAGTGTCTTGGGGAAGCTACTTGAGTCTGCAAGCGATTATGCCCGCGTTTTCCTCGTTAGTATAGTGGTCAGTATCCCCGCCTGTCACGCGGGAGGCCGGGGTTCGATTCCCCAACGGGGAGGGAAAAGTAGGGAAAAGTACGTTTTAATCCCAGCGCCTCTTCACTTTGGGCGACCAAAATCAGACCAAACGCAAAAAGCATTTGTGCTGTGCCATAAGGCTGCCAAAAACCACCTTCGCCAATTTCTCAGAAGTTAAAACACACGTAAGCTGCCTGCTTGGAAGCTCCCTGCTGTTTTCCCCCTTCCAAGTTCAAGTAACCAAAGTCATCTCCACCCCAAATTCATACACTATTTGTGTCCGATCTGGGGCAGAAAACTCCGAGCTCGAATTGGTTTGTTCAGCCAAAGTGATGTTTATTTAGTCTTCAGCAAAGAAGAACAACG
This sequence comes from Sminthopsis crassicaudata, assembly GCF_048593235.1. Taxonomy (NCBI): domain Eukaryota; kingdom Metazoa; phylum Chordata; class Mammalia; order Dasyuromorphia; family Dasyuridae; genus Sminthopsis; species Sminthopsis crassicaudata. The sequence goes on from NC_133620.1 coordinate 48,618,039, forward strand.
AGCCAACTAAGTAAGCAATGTCTTTCGGGCAGCCACAGGATTTTGGTATCAGAAAAAGCTTAAAAGGGAATGTCAGGAGTGGGATTCGAACCCACGCGCAGCGCCTTAGACCGCTCGGCCATCCTGACTCGCACTAATTAATTTTTTCCTCCCTTCTGGAGATGGAAGTCACAATGCCATTGTTTCACACTTTTCGGTTCATTTACTTATCTCTTTACACCCGTTCTACTCCTTCTGCATCAGCACTAAGAAAAATCCACATGTCCAGAAACACTCTTCCACGACTCTGCTCGCCTCTCCACGACAACACGGAACCCCGAAGACCCGCGCCGCTACAAACTTCCCTCACTTGCCTCGACTCCTCCCGTTCCTCTGGTTCCCGGCAACGCCAGCTCCCTGACCTTCTCCAACCGCGCCCCCACCCCCTTGCCTCTGTCTCTGCGGTTACGCGCGCTCAGCCCCGAGACCATCTTTCTTCTAGGGCCTCCCTTTTCCCAACAAGCGGGACTCCCGCACCTGCTGGAAGCCAAGCTCTGACTCTCGCGACACCGGAGCTGAGGATTCAAACAGAAAAATGGGGACTTGTTCTCACGCCGTGTTCTGGGGCCCTACTTCACCTGATATATATATATTTCCAAAGCAGGAACGCCTCTAAGAAAGCACCGGCTTAGGCGTGACTAGACCCATCGAGGAATGGTTGTGCAAGCGTCACGTCCCCTGTGAGGCCTGCGAGCCAAACCTTAGACTGCGCGTGACCTTGAAGCTCTGAGGGGATTTCCACCCGAGGAGAGGATGCTGCGAAAGGCCATTCCAAATCAGTGGAGGGTTGACGGGTAAGGATGGGCTTGGCAAAGAATGAGACACCAGATCATTATTCCAGGGGAAGTAAAAATGTCCAGGCGGGAAGAGACCGGCTCAAAGGGGCAGCCGTTGTGGCTCCTGAGCAGTCAAACGCTCTTGCGTCTCGACCCAACACCCACTTGCCCATCGCCGACCTACCTCCTGGCGCAGCACCCTGACAGCACCGCTCTTTCTCGGACACAACTCCCCTCCCACGCCCTGCGTACCCTTCCCCCTACGGCACCTCCCCCTCCTCTTTTCTCGCCCCCCCCCCATTTCACTTCCCCCAGAGGCTGGCTCCCTTTTATCAATAGCAATTCCCACTTTTTTCCACCCAGAGGATATGGTGAGAGGAAGTCTGCTTTATTTACCCTAGTAGTTTCGAATGTGGTTAAATTTTCTCAATCGCAATTATAGCTCTATTTCGATATCTTTGGCTTCGTTGGAAAGGTACTGGATTTAATTTTATGGATTCGAAAATGCTCTCCTGACTTTCAGAGAGTTCAGACCCAGAGGCAGACACACACGCTATGGTGAAGAATTTCTTCTTTTGTAAATTCGCGTCTTTAATTGTGGGAGAGTTTGTGGAGGAATAGGAGAGAAGACTATGTGTGGTGACTGCGTGGGTAGCTGCGACGTGAAGCGAGAGAGCTAGAGTGTGGTTGGAGTCAGGCAGACCGCAGAGGTAGGGAAGGCGGAAGGGGGCTGCAAGGTATTTTTTGAAAGTGCAAGAAATCTGTGTTCCCTAAAAAAGCCCAGAACAGAGAGTGTAGGGGACGAGCAAAGTGTCTTGAAGAAACTACTTGAGTCTGCAAGCGATTATGCCCGTACTTTCCTCGTTAGTATAGTGGTCAGTATCCCCGCCTGTCACGCGGGAGGCCGGGGTTCGATTCCCCGACGGGGGGAGGGAAAAGTATGTTTTAAACCCAGGGCCTCTTCACTTTGGGGCGACCAAACTCAAAGCCATTAGGCTGCCAAAAACCACCTTTCACCAACTTCCTAGGAGCTAAACACACACAAGCAGCTTAAAAGCTCCCTGCTGTTTCCCCCGAAATGGTTTTGCCCCATTCCAAGTTCAAGTAACCAAAGGCAATTTCCTCCTCAAATTTGTATAATCTATGGAGGATTATCTCCCTTTAAAATCACCAATAGATCAAAGCTGTGAGTCGTTCACTTCAGCAAAAGGGCCCATGCTTGCCATCGCCCAGCGCCCCATTTCCCGCCTTCCAGAAGCTCCGACCCGAAGGCCTACTTTACAACTGCAAGCACTCCTGCTCTTGCCCTTAGCCCAAGTCCCCAGACAGTTCTACTCACATGTAAACTCGTGTGTTCACAGCATAACCAGAAGCCGGACTCAAGCGAATTGGGAGGCAGGGAGGCAGGGAGAAGGAAGGATTGATATGGGCCAGGCAGGCAGTGGGGGACCAGAGGGAGCGCTCGAAAGGTTTGAATTTTGGTGCGGGTTTGGTCGCCCCGCCGCGCTCCAGCTTCTCAAGGTCCCACAATTAGACCACACGATTTGCTGGGCTGCAGGAGAGGGCGTGTGCCGAGATCACACAGCTAGTTTGTCTTTAGCAAAAAAAAAAAAAAAAAAAAAAAAAAAAAAAAAAGGTACGGGTCTACGGGTTACCCTGAAGCTAGGACCAGAGGCTTGGAACAACCTGAGCGGGAGAGGTGTGGTGGAACTGGATCAGCAACAGATTTACGTGAATGGCTGGAGCCATGTTGGGCTTGAAGACTGTAGGGAAGGAGAGCGGCTGCCAGGAGGTCTAAAGGAGTTCTAGGTGGCCTCAGTTTGGTGCGGAGCAGCGCGCGCACAGACTAGTAAGTGCCGGTGCAGGAGCGCTGGGCTCTGGCTGCCGGCCCTAATTGGCCAATCTGCAGAAGAGCTACATTGACTGTCAGTGGAAGATAGCAAAGGAAGTTCACTTCACTTCGGTTGAACCAAAATGGAGTGCCTACTATGCGTTAGAAATGGTCTCTTTTTCTGTCGCTTTCACCCCCACGACAAGTTCTCACTATCTCAAACACAAGACTGTTATCTACCAGAGACGCAGCTCTCTAAGGCCATACCTTGGAGAAGGAACCATTACGTAATCTTTACCAAGAAAATCACAAATGAGATCACGAAGACTTGGAAGCGACAGAAAAAGAGACCATATCTAGTACACAGTAGGCACTCTGAAGTGAGTGGAGTTTTGGTCTCGAGACTCCGCAATCAACGCCACACCGAGAGAGATGTAAGCGATTATTTAGTGGAAGAAAGATTTACAAAAACGCATTAGTATTTGAACTTCAAAGAGAAGTGGCGAACGTAGAAAACGTCGTTTAGCTACGTGGTGAGATAAAAAGCTAGATACTGCGTTGGCCGGGAATCGAACCCGGGTCAACTGCTTGGAAGGCAGCTATGCTCACCACTATACCACCAACGCAAGTTGTAAACTAGTTTTCTCTGCTATCCTCTAATGACAGCTTGCTAGTTGATTGACCCCCCCCCCCCCCTTGCCGAAATGGTATAAGAATGACAGAAAATTGACATACATGGCTTCACTTCGATCTCCATCTTTGGAAGGAATATCCTGATGGGTAAGCCCCAGATCCTTGGTTGCCTCCAGAATAAAAACTTCTTTTCTGTTTATCTGCCAAAGACACAGCTCTCTAAGGCCATACCTTGGAGAAGGAACTAGGTAAATGGGAAATCTTAGGAAGATAGAAAAGACTAGAATCGACAAATATTGGTTATTAGAAGTAGGGTGAGAGAAGGGGGAACCGAGGTAAGAGAAATTGAAAAGTCTAGGAAGACATCTAGATTGACAGTCTGAGACATTGCTAACACCCTGTCCAATTAGTGGAAGAGAAAGGTGTGAGAGTAAAAGATCATGAGATCAGTTTTAGGCATGATATTTAAGATATTTAAGGTATTCAAGGAACTGCTACATTCACTAAGGCGGTCAGATAGATAAGATAGGGAGATGGAAATGAGAGACTGGAGGTTAGGAGAGAGATTAAGTGTTGTATAAGAAAGTGTAGAAGTCACCTCCTGGATGATGGATGAAGGAAGGGAATCCTCACTTCTCAGAGTTTATAAAATGGGACAAGACACTAAGTCTTTGTCTAAGGTCCTCACTGACTTTTCCATACTCAGTTTGGATGAATATTTATGCACGCTCCAGAAGGAAAGGTAGGTGAGACAATCTGGAGGATTTGGAGAGAGATTCTCTTACACTGGAGTACATCCATGAGAATGAGACTCCCTGCTTCCGTAGATCTGGACCAATCAAGTTTTTTTTTGTTGTTTGTTTGTTTGTTTTTTATGAGTTCCTCCTGGGGCTCTGAGAGAACAGATATTGACTAAAAACAAAACAAAACAAAACAAAACAAAAAAAAAAAAAAAAAAAAAAAACAGGCAGCTAGAGAAGAGCCATTCAGATTGTTCCTTATCCAAAGGAAGAGGTGCAAAGGCATTCTTTCAGGTATTAGCAAAGATCGCGAAGACGGAAAAGCTCTGCACCGAAACAAAGGAGCAGATGAAGATTCCCTAGGAATCAAAGGATAGGCGGCATGTAGAAAAATATGGACTCGGGAGATATTGGGGTCGGGGAAAGATAGGTACAGGTTAGGGATTCGAATTCTTATTATGGAGGTTCTCTGTTCTTTCGAGGAAGGGGGAGTGGTATTTAGGGGCAAAAACTCGAATGTACGAGAGTAGTCGCTAGATGGTCGGCATGACTGGTGGTGATGATGGAAAGACAAATGAAATTAGTTCAAGGAACAGGCTAGTAACGAGTCCAATGGATTTCCAGAAGAAATTGAGATTGACTTATGAGTAATACAAAGTATAGTCAGACGCCCCAGTCTAACCTGTTGGTCTAGTGTTTAGTATTCGGCGCTCTCACCGCCACGGCACGGGTTCAGTTCCCAGTCAGCTAACATTCTTCTTTGCTAATCAGGAGTTCTTTCCTCTTTCTGCTGTTTATCTGCAGTCGCTACTTCCTATTCCCTGTCTCACTTGCTTCTATTCCCCTAGCCACGTCGCGAGTCCAAAGTTAGAAAGGAAAACCAGAGGCACAATTGAGAATCATGTAGCTAATCATGTGACAACTAAGGGAACGAAAAAGAACTCTTGGCAGAAATTTAGTTCTTTAGGTGCCTAGGGAGGAAGTCCCCTCCCCCCTCACTATCAATCTCTGGCCTTCGTAAAGTAGTAACACGGAGTATATAAATAGAAGTGACAAGAGCTAGCAGAAGAGAATGAGGATAATGATCAAGAACAGGAAATGCTATTCTTCTTTGATTTTTTTTTTTTTTTTTTCTGAGGCTGGGATTAAGTGACTTGCCTGGGGTCACACAGCTAGGAAGTGTAAAGTGTCTGAGATCAGATCCTACAGAATTCAGGGCTGGTGCTCTATCCACTGCGCCACCTAGCTGCCTTTTTTTTTTTTTTTTATGCTATTTTTCATAGAGCAGCAAGCGTTCTGTGGTAGGAGTCCAAAAGCACAGACAGGATTTGTGTTGCAAAACAGACTACAGTTTGCATGGGCCGGGAATCGAACCCGGGCCTCCCGCGTGGCAGGCGAGAATTCTACCACTGAACCACCCATGCAAGACACACAAACTATTACGTATGCACACTGACGTCTCTGATCTTTCCGGATAAAAATTTTTAACCATGTCTCAAATCCAAAATTTGACTAAGCCCTCACCCTAACTTAAAACTTATTCTTCTAGACTTCATGTCCCTCCTCCTTCCTAAGCTTGGTTCATCTTCCTTTCCCCCTATGTACTCTTCCATTCTCCTACTTCTTTCTTCTCCCCATCTTCTCTCTCCTCTTCCTCCTTTTCTCTTTCTTTTTCTTGGTCCTTCTCTCCATTTTCTTGCTCCTTCTCCTTCCTCTAATCCTTTTTCTCTTCTTCCACGTTCTCCTACTGACTTCTACACCACTATCTGAGGGAAACCTACGATTGCCCTGAAATTCTGTATCTGGAGCTATGTTGTTGGACTTTTTCAAGTAGCCCCCCCTTCATTAAAGGCGCACTTTGCTCTCCTCCACACACCCTTCCTCCACCTACAAGAAGCTTAGTGAAGGCTACCTAGGTTTTGGGGAGAAGGGATCAGCACAAGTGGAGTCAGGGACCTGGCAAGTCGTTCTCTCTTCTTCCCGTTGTCAAATGCTTTCAATACGGACAAACATGGAACCACAGTCAGCCACCCCACTGGTGGCAAATTCTTTATCTTATAATGGCTTGTATTATGATATTAAAGAAAAGTTCTGATTCGCTCCTATAAATGACGCTCTCAAGCTCAATTAAAAATTAAAAGTAAAAAGTTTTAATCAAACAAGACAAGGTACAGACAATTTAGATTTACACAAACAAACAAATAGAAATAAGAACAATTGACAACATGACAATTATAGCAGATAGAGGAAGAGAATACATCACCAATTCAAGGGAACCTCAAAAACTCAAATGGCTGGGAGTCCCGTTTCAGCCTCAATCAACTTGAATTGTGTAAAGATTTTTCCGGGCGGAGCGTCCTCCCTCCCCACGGATGAGACTCAGTGGAGAAGTAAGATTCTCAATCTTATATATCTCTCTTAAACAAAGAGGGCTTTCAGCCAAGAAGTCTGGCACGTATACATGTATAGAAATACGTGACCATCTGGTGTTTTGACCCATTCTATATTGTCTATACCTTGACGTATTTCTTTATCAATTGTATATGCTCAGGGAGGAAGCCAACTGCCCTAAGCATAGACATTCCCAGGAATGGCTAGTTCCTGGTACCTATTGTCAAGGACATATAGAGTTCATGGAATGGTCAAATTCCCATAATTTAGAAGCTCAGGCCTGTTAGATTTGAGTGAGCTTAAAATTCTAATATGAAATTTTAATTTCTTATTCATGGCTACAAGCCAAAATTAAAGTGGAGGGAGTGTTAGAACATGAGACTTGGTTTGCAGGTGATTGTGCACTCAATGCAGCCTCAGAAACTGAGGTGCAACAAACCATGAATCAATTCTCTGCTGCTTGTACAGAACACTGTAAGCTTGAATTGGTTTGTAAGCCACGGTTGCACACAGTGAAAATCCACTCTAATACAGTGATGTTCTTTTGGTCTTCAACAAAGAAGGTCAACAATCAGCCAACTAAGTACCTACCCTCCTCTCAGCCAGCCACAGAATTTTATTATCAAAGAAAGTTAAAAGGCAATGTCAGGAGTGGGATTCGAACCCACGCCTCCAGGGGAGACTGCGACCTGAACGCAGCGCCTTAGACCGCTCGGCCATCCTGACGCACACTAACAAGCTTTTTTTCTCCATTCTGGAGACAGGAGTCACAACAATACCATTGTTTCACACTTTTCAGTTCACTTACCTAGTTCCTTACACGAGCTCTAACTTCTCCTTCCCGCAGCAGTCCGATCTATGAAAACACATGTCCAGAAGCACTTTTCCACGACTCTGCTCGCCTCTCCACGACAACACGGAAACGCCAAGACCCGCGCCACTACGAACTTCCCTCACTTGCCTCGCCTCCTGCGGTTCCTCTTGTTCCCGGCAACGCCAGCTCCCAGACCTTCTCCAACTGCGCCCCCACCCCCTTGACTCTGTCTCTTTGCGGATACGCGAGCTCAGCCCCGAGACCATCATACTTCCAGGGCCTCCCTTTTCCTAACCAGCAGGTCTCCCGCACCTGCTGGAAGCCAAGCGCTGGCTCTCGCGACACTGGATACAAGTAGAAGCAGATCAAAGGAAAAAAAAAGAAAAGAAAAAATGGGGACTTGCTCTCACGCCGTGTTCTGGGCCCTACTTCACCTGATACATATTTCCAAAGCAGGAACAGGTGTTCTTGTTCTAAGAAGGCACCGGCTTAGGCGTGACTAGACGCATCGAGGAATGGTTGTGCAAGCGTCACGTCCCCTGTGAGGCCTGCGAGCCAAACCTTAGACTGCGCGTGACCTTGAAGCTCTGAGGGGATTTCCACCCGAGGAGAGGATGCTGCGAAAGGCCATTCCAAATCAGTGGAGGGTTGACGGGTAAGGATGGGCTTGGCAAAGAACGAGACACCAGATCATTATTCCAGGGGAAGTAAAAATGTCCAGGCGGGAAGAGACCGGCTCAAAGGGGCAGCCGTTGCGGCTCCTGAGCAGTCAAACGCTCTTGCGTCTCGACCCAACACCCACCTGCCCATCGCCCACTTACCTCCTGGCGCAGCACCCTGACAGCACCGCTCTTTCTCGGACACAACACCCCTCCCACGCCCTGCGTACCCTTTCCCCTACGGCACCTCCCCCTCCTCTTTTCTCGCCCCCCCCCATTTCACTTCCCCCAGAGGCTGGCTCCCTTTTATCAATAGCAATTCCCACTTTTTTTCCACCCAGAGGATATGGTGAGAGGAAGTCTGCTTTATTTACCCTAGTAGTTTCGAATGTGGTTAAATTTTCTCAATCGCATTGATAGCTCTATTTCGATATCTTTGGCTTCGTTGGAAAGGTACTGGATTTAATTTTATGGATTCAAAAATGTCTTCCTGAAAAAGTCCATAAGTTACTGGACACTTTCAGAGAGCTGAGACACACTCTATAGGGAAGAATTTCTTCTTTGTAAATTCGCGTCTTTAATTGTGGGAGAGTTTGTGGAGGAATAGGAGAGAAGACATGTGTGGTGACTGCGTGGGTAGCTGCGACGTGAAGCGAGAGAGCTAGAGTGTGGTTGGAGTCAGGCAGACCGCAGAGGTGGGGAAGGCGGAAGGGGGCTGCAAGGTGTTTTATGAAAATGAGAAGAGGCTGTATTTTTTTTTTTAAGCCCAAAGTAGAGACTGTTGGGAACGAACAAAGTGTCTGGGAGGAGCTACTTCAGGCTTCAAGCTGACTCATCCTAGCAGCTTCCTCGTTAGTATAGTGGTCAGTATCCCCGCCTGTCACGCGGGAGGCCGGGGTTCGATTCCCCGACGGGGAGGATAATTCACATTTTAACCCCAGCGCCTCTTCACTTTGGAGCGACTGAAATCTGCCCAAATTCAAAAGAAGCCTTTGTGCAAATTAGGCTGCCAAAAACCACCTTTCACCCACTTCCCAGGATCTAAACACAGGCAAGCTGCTTGGAATCTCCCTGCTGTTTCTCCCTCGTGAAGCTTTTGCTCGCCAGTCCTCCAGGCTGCAGTCTTGGGTAATCTAGACTGTCCCAAGTTCATTGTGGCCGAGGCCGAGGCGCTCACAGCAGGAAAGAGACCCAGGTTGCCATCTCCCATTGCTCCAACTCTCGGCTTCGAGGACTTCCGATTCAAATGTCAAATTTACCGCTGCACGCTCTGGACCTCAGATTGCGCCTTGCCCACATCCCCAGATACTTAATTCTACTTACACGCTAATTTGGATGGACACAAGCATAACCAGACCCTCCCGGTGCAACAGAACTCCGTGGCAGCGGGAGGGGAGGCTTGAATGGTGGCGGCAGAGGCGGGGGTGGGGGCGACACTTGGGAACCAAGAGCTTTGGCAACTAAATCCAGCATAGTTCGTGAGCTGGTGTTGGGGCGGTCCTGGGCTTTCGACGACAGCAGATCATATTCCTCGAGCGTATTCTTGCTTCATATCCCCTAATACTCCAGCAAGAGCAGAGGGGTTCTGACTGGACTGCGGGAGGGTCGTATGCCGAGCTCTCTCTTCGATTAGGTACACCTTTGGCTTTAATGACGCACTCTCAGGTTCCGCAGAGAAACGCCCGCGTATATGGTTCGGGGTGGTACCCAGAAGCTAGGAGACCAACCTTGGGACTACTTGACCTTGTGAGATGTAGCGGAGCTGTGGCAGCAAACGGCTTCCAGAAATGGCGAGAGTTATGTACGTCTGAAGTCTGGGGCATGGAGCGCGGCTGCCAGGGAGCTTAACCTAGTCTGACCCAGGGAGCGGGCTAGCAAGAGCAGGTGCGGTACCACAGGGCTGACCCCAGCTGGCTCAACTGCAGGGGAGCTGCGGAGGATCTCATCGGACCTTGGCGGAGGGAAAGTTCCGGGCGGTAGCATTGGTGGTAAAGTGATGAGCGTAGCAGTTAACTCGGCAGATTCCCGGCCAACTCAGCTTCTCTTTCTCTTCTCTTGCTTCATTGAATCCTACTCAGAGGATATATAAAGACTCTTCTCCTGCGCTCCTTCCCCTCCTGATTTAACGCCTCTGGGGCGTTCTTGGTATGCTCCCCAGATCCCATCTACCAGTATCTATCTTTCATCTTCCTAGTTGTGGGATTGGATGCGGCATCTGGAGGGCAAAATTTGTGGAGTCCCTAATAAGTGCAAAGTGTGCTTTTTCTTTTCTTTTTCCCTGTTGCGTCTGACCCTTCGTGATTCTAATTTGGATTTTCTTGGCAAAACTACTGGAGTGGTTTACCGCTTCCCTTCGCAAGGGAAAACCATAGTCTTACAAAGCTGTGTCTTTCTTTGGTAGTCAAAGAGAAGTTTTGGTACATAGGAACTTTTATGTTAGACGGGATTAAGGATCTGGATCTTGCCCATCATGACGTTACTTCCAAAAATCGAGCTCCAATCTAGCCTGTCCATCCTTTAGCATCGCTGTTCGGCTTCTCTGGTAATGTCTGGACAGAGGTTCCTGATGCAGAGACCGACCAGACCATTTAGCCGAATGACTCAAGTGTAGGAGGGGTGCGACTGGCTCGGTAGGCCTGGTTTGGTAGTAACAATAAAAAGACAAATGAGAGCATTCCAGGAAAGTTCAGAAGAGACAGTGAGTCCAAAAGTGATGTAATAGAACTGTGTCTCCTGACCTTTGTGGAGGTGAGCCACTTGGACTGGGAAAATTCCTAAAAATAATCCCCACACACCTGAATCCCTTGGGAAAGCTACCTGGTTTCCTACGGGCATCGCCCACCTCCAATTAATCTGGGAATCACTCTGGTCTGGGAAACAACCACCACTCCCTTACTGATTTGAAAATTAGCCCTTAATGGCTCCCTAGCTCCAAACCATAGAAAGCTCATAAAAAACGACTCTGTACCCCAAACCTTTGCTAATTCCTATCAGGAGCTGGCCCACTGACTGATTTCTCAGTGTAAACCCAAATTCGCCAAAAGCCCACCTTTGCTAATTCCTATTAGGAATTGCCCGCTGAAGGAAGTTGTTTCTCAGTGAAAATACCCCCCTTCCCCCCCCCCCCCCCGAAAACCTCGCCTGCAGATCGGGACTGCGAATTATTTGGCTAAAAACCTGCGACACCGGCCTGGGGAACCCATTGTGTTAACTTATCTCTCACCCCTCTTTTCTCACACATCAACAAAAACATTTCTGAAGAAACTGAAGATGTGTGAGTGATGAATAAGGTCAGTATAACAGTGAAAAAGGGCTTTCTCACGACTCCCTGGTGGTCTAGTGGTTAGGATTCGGCGCTCTCACCGCCGCGGCCCGGGTTCGATTCCCGGTCAGGGAAAATGTGGCTTTTACCCAGTTCTCTGGACCTATTGAATATGAAAGCATACTTTTCAGTCTCACTCCCACTCTTTAGCTACAAATTGTATCCCGGTTGGTTCTCCTTAGATCAATTGCTAAAGCAGAATAAGAAATGGTCACGGGGTTCTCAAACTAAACTGCCGCCCTGCGGGCCAGATGCAGCCTGCTGAGGTCGTTTGTTCGGCCCTCCGGGTTATGGCAAATGACCTGAAGAGCGGAGACAGAGTCTGAGCTTTTGTTTTTACTATAGTCCGGTCCTCCCACAGTCTGAACTAGCTCCCTAATTAAAAAGTTTGAAGACCACTGGATGAAACGCACCAGTTTCAAGCATATTTTCAAACGTTCCAAACTATTCCCTTGGCAAATTGGTGAGTGAAATGCGGGGGCCAGGATGGGGAAGGAGTCCGGCGGGGAAGGCTAGGCATAACAGGGTGCAACAACTTCTGCCAAAAGCCTAGTTCTTTATGTGCCTAAGAAGGAGGCTTTTCCCCACTGTCCGTGAAAGTTAGGAGACAGTAAGGATTCGGGACTGGCGAGAAAAGGTGGAGAAATTGGTCAAGATCAGTAAAAGTGCTCCTTCCTGGAGATACGAATTCCCTTGTCAGGGAGTCCTACAAAATGTGGACAAGAGCGGTCTTCTAAGTTAAAAAGCAGCTCTTGCATGGGCCGGGAATCGAACCCGGGCCTCCCGCGTGGCAGGCGAGAATTCTACCACTGAACCACCCATGCAGAACACGCACCATCTTCCTCAGCGGCGCTTTTGACCCTCCAAGACACATCAATTTTTACTAGGGTAGGTTTTGCCGCAACATAAAATTTAACATATCTTGTGCTTTCCCAAACCAACAATTTATCCCTGTTACATTCCTCACCCTAAACTTCCCTCTTCCTTTTCGTCTTCTCCCCTACATACTACTCCTGCTGCCCCAATACGTTTCTCTGCCTCCTTTCCCCCACACTTCCTCCTTCTCTTTTTTCTGGTTCTTCCAGTGCTACACCACGTCCACGGGAAAAGGTGTTATGACTGGCCTGACCTTATCTTCCAAACTACTCTCCAGTAAAAATGCAGCTTGGTTCTCAAACGGGTCACAGCCTCTCTCCCACACACCTTTCCTCCATCCACGGGAATTTATATGGAGGTTCAAGAGAGCTGAGAAGGTATTGATGTCGTTGGACTAAGCAGAATGAGCAAAATTGTCTCATCCTCTCGGGCACCACTGAGTAGAGCCAAAAACGTTAAGAGGCAGCAAAAAAAAAATCTTATGTCAGAAGTGGGATTCGAACCCACGCCTCCAGGGGAGACTGCGACCTGAACGCAGCGCCTTAGACCACTCGGCCATCCTGACTTCTCTCGCTTTCCCTCTCCCTTTCCCTTTTGGTTGTAGGCATCTCAAGATTACCATTGTTCCAGACAATTTTCAGATAAAGAAATTGAAACTACTTCTAGTCATGAAAAGATGCTCCAAATCATTACTGATCAGAGAAATGCAAATTAAGACAACTCTGAGATACCCCTGCACACCTCTCAGATTGGCTAAAATGACAGGAAAAAATAATGACCAATGTTGGAGGGGATGTGGGAAAACTGGGACATTGATGGAAAAAACTGATGGAATTGTGAACGAAACTAACCATTCTGGAGAGCAATTTGGAACTGTGTTCAAAAAGTTATCAAACTGTGCATACCCTTTGATCCAGCAGTGTTATTACCGGGCTTATATCCCAAAGAGATCTTAAATAAGGGAAAGGGACCCGCATGAGGAAAAATGTTTGTGGCAGCCATTTTTGTAGTGGCTAGAAACTGGAAATTGAGTGGATGCCCCGCAATTGGAGAATGGCTGAATGAATTATGGTATATGAATGTTATGGAATATTATTGTTCTGTAAGAAATGACCAGCAGGATGATTTCAGAAAGGCCTGGAGAGACATGAACTGATGCTGAGTGAAATGAGCAGAACCAGGAGATCATTATGCACTTCAACAACAATACTATATGATGATCAATTCCCATGGAAGTGGCTAACTTCGGCAATGAGATGATCCATATCAGTTCCAAATTGTTCAATAATAAAGAGAATCAACTACATCCAGAGAGAGAATTATGGGAAATGAGTGTGGACCACAATATAGCATTTCCACTCCTTCTGTTATGGTCTGCTTGCATTTTTGTTTTCCTTCTCAAGTTATTTTTACCTTCTTTCTAAATCTGATTTTTCTTGTGCAGCAAGATAACTGTATAAATGTGTATACATATATTGTATTTAGCATATACTTTAACATATTTAACATGTATTGGACTACCTGTCATCTAGGAGAGGGAGTGGGAGGGAAGAATGGGAAAAGTTGGACAGAGGTTTTGCAAGGATCATTGTTGAAAAATTATCCATGCATATGTTTTGTAAATAAAAAGCTATAATAACAACAAAAAAAAGAGAGAGAGAGAAAGAAAAGAAAAAGAAAAAAATTACCATCGTTCCACATTTAGTTCATCTAATCCAGCCCCTTGCATGTGCTCTAACCTCTTCCTCCTGCATCTGTGCTAAGAAAGTCTATGTGTCCAGAAACACCCTTTCACAACTGTGGGCGCTTTCCCTCCTGCCACTCCACACTCACACATGCCATACCCTCAGTCTAGCACAGCAAACTACCTCACTTGTCCAAAGTCCTCCTGCACCTCTAGTGCACTGAATATCTGGAACAGTGACCTTCTCCAATTGTACTCCACTAGCTTTTCTCTGTCTCTTTCGGGAATACACGTGCTCAGCCCAGAGAGACCACTCTTTAAAGGACTCCCTTTTTCCAACAAGCAGGTCCCCAACATCTAATGGGACCCAAGCAATTTCTGCAACACCAAAGCTGCTGATACAAGTGGAGACGACTAGTTTAAAAGAGGGGAGGGGAGAAATGGAGCCTTGCTCTTGTGTGGTGTCCCATCTACTAGGGAAAACTGACTTTGCCTAATACACATTTCCAAAGCAGGAGAGCCTCTGTGAAGGCTGTGTTCTAGGCGTGAATACACCGGGGAATGGTTATGCAAGCTTCAAGTCTACTTGTGAGGCCTACAAGGCAAAGCAAACTCGGACAGACCTAGAACCTCTGAGGGGATTTCCAATTAAGGAGAGTGCTGGTAGAGACATTCCAGAAACAGGGGGGGCATCTGACAGGTAAGGATGAGGATGGCAGGGGACAGGGACCAGGTCAGCATTGCAGTGGAAATGAAAATTCTTCAAGAGGGAAGAGACCAGCTCAAAGGGGATGTCGGTGAGATCCCTGGGCCAAGAGTTCTCTCCCTTCTGATCCCATCATCTACCTGCCCATCACTCTCCAACCTTCAGGCTCAGCTCCCAAAGAGCACCAGTCTTTTTCAAAGATATCTCCCCACCTAACTGCCCTCTGGAATCCCCTCCTCTTTCTTAGGTAATCCCCTTTTTTCCTCCCCCTTTGATCATTTCACTTTCCCCAGGAATTCCTTCTTTGGTCAATAGTAACTCCCAGTTTCCTAGAGGATATCATGAGACTAAGACAGTTTTCCCCTAGTATCCTGGAAGTGGTTAATTTTGGGGGGGTTGGGGGGCAATTAAAAAATGTTTACACATAAATACAAAATGAAAAAAATCATTAAAGTGTCCTGAAATATACTAGAGCCAGAGCTCAACTAGTTATTGAAAGAATCCATCAATCATCTCCTGAAAGGTATCCTACAAGGAAAACTACAAGAAACATTGTAGCTAAATTCTACAAGCTGCCAAAAAGAAACAATTCATGTAGGTAGGAGCCACAGTCAGGATTAACCCAGGATTTACCAGTCTTTACAATAAGGGATCTTAAATCCTGTAATACCTTATTCTTGAGAGCAAAGGAGCTCGAATCACAACCAAAAATCAATTGCCCAGCAGGACAGAGCACAGTCTTTCTGGAAAAAAAGATGAACCTTCACCAAAGTGGGGGAGTTTCAGTCATTCTGGTTAAAAAACAAAACAAAACAAAAAAAAAAAACAAAACAGAACAAAACTAAACAGAAATTTTGATCAAAAAAATATGCTTCAAGAGAAGCAAAAAAAAAAAAGTAAATAGAAAGGAGAGAAGTTATTTAAAGGTTAAATGTTCACATGGGAAAGATACTTATAACTCTTGAGAAGTGTATCTTTAAGGCAATTAGAAGGAGTATTATACATAGACAAAGGGTGTGGATATAAATTGATTTTAATGTGATATAAAAGAGGTGGAAAAACAATATTTCTATTACTGTATGAAATATTCTCTTAAATCTGCTCATTTCGCTCTTTATTATTTTGTGGGAGTCTCTCTAAAATCATTGAGCTCATCTTTTCTTTTTTCTTTTTTTTTAAAGAATACTTTTCCATTATGAACATATACCACAATTTATTTAGCCGTTCTCTAATTGTTGGACATCCCCAGAATTTTCAGTTTTTCACCTCCACAAAGAGAATTGCTCTGAATATTTCAGAATAGGTAGATTATTTTCCATTTTCCCAAATCATCTTGGAAAACAAGATTTAATAATGGTATTGGTGGCTATTTTAATTAATGAATTAATTTAATTACTTTTTACAAAAATTTTATGCATAGGTAATTTTCCAGCATTGACAATTGCAATACCTTTTGTTTCAACTTTTCCCCTCTTTCCCCCCACCCCTTCCTCCAGATGGCAAGTTGACCAATAAATGTTAATTATGTTAAAGCACAAGTTAAATACAATATATGAATATATGTCCAAACAGTTACTTTTGCTGTACAAAAAAGAATCTGTCTTTGAAACAGTGTACAATTAGCCTGTGAAGGAAATAAAAAATGTAGGCAGACAAAAATATAAGAATTGGGAATTTTATGTAGTGGTTCATACTCATCTCCCAGAGTTCTTTCGCTGGGTGTAGCTGGTTCAGTTCATTACTGCTCTATTGGAGCTGATTTGGTTCCTCTCATTGTTGGAGAGGGCCACGTCCATCAGAATTGATCATTGTATAGTATTGTTGTTGAAGTATACAACAGTTTCCTGGTTCTGCTCCTTTCACACAGCATCCGTTCATGTCTCTCCAGGCTTCTCTGAAATCATCCTGCTGGTCATTTCTTACAGAACAATAATATTCCATAATATTCATATACCACAATTTATTTAGCCATTCTCCAATTGATAGACATCCACTCAGTTTCCAGTTTCTGGCCACTACAAAGAGGGCTGGGTGGCTAATTTCTTAAAGGATATTGAAAGCTCTATTTCAAAACCCATGGTTAATGTATTGAATTTCATTCTCTACCTTCAAAAACGTTATTCTGAGAAGTAATTCCGTGGGCTGCTAGAGACTTTCAGAGAGGTGAAACACACTGAAATGCAGCACTAAAGTGAAGTTGAATTTCTTTTGGAAAAGAATCTACTTAATTGCGCCCAAGGACAATCGTCTGTCCTGGAGGACAATGGACAAAAGGTATGTTGGCTGGCTGCGGAGATGGCTTTTGGGTGGGACTGAGAATGGGAGACTAATTCGAATAAAGTCAGAAGTAGGAGGCTAAGAGGAAAGGAAAAGGGAAAGTCAAAGGACTTGTCAAAGTCCAAGGAAAGGCTGATGAAGGAAGAGTAATGTGTACAAAAAACTATATAATGGTACTTCATCGTTCCTCGTTAGTATAGTGGTCAGTATCCCCGCCTGTCACGCGGGAGGCCGGGGTTCGATTCCCCGACGGGGAGGAAAAGCGTTCTTTTTGCGCAAGCCACCTAGTGGCCAAAGAGTCATCTTCGCTGGGGCTCCGGTGAAGATAAACTCCTTAGAAACCTCCTCCTATTTCATCCAAGATCGTTCATCCGTTGTCCCTTTATCAATCTCAGGTACCCAAGGATATCGCTGTCTCATGTTTATTTTAGAATGTTATTTTTTTTTCTTTCCTTTTCTTCCCCCCTTTTCTAGTCAATATCAGTTCTATCAGTATGCAGGAAAAATTCAGAGCTTGATTGCTCCTGATTCCCTGATACAGGGAGTTTTATGGATTCCCCTCTTTGGCCATCAATCCTTCGCCTTCTCCCCAAAAGAAAAGAAAGGACTCTGTGTCCGACGAAAGCTGTGAGCCGTTCACAGTTGTCCTGTGATCCAACGAGAGAAGCACCGGGGTTGCCTTCGTCCAGCGCCCCCAGCTCCTGCCTCCGAGTCCCAAATGCCAATTTACAATCGCATGCGCTCTGACCTGCAGGTTGAGCCAAGTCCACATCCTTACACAGTCAGTCCTACCCACACGCAAACACGGGTGGACACAACATAACCAGAATCCAGGCGCAAGAAAACAAAAGGGTTTGAAAAGGGTTACGAGTGAGGAAGCAGAGACATAAAGGTATGGAGTGGGGTACTCAGGACGCAAGAGCTCTGACAACCAAATCCAGCAAAGTTCACGAGCTGCTCTCGGGAAGCTGGAGGGCTTAGGCCTACAACAAAAGAGACTTCGGGTGTGCTCTGTCTTCCGGCCGTGCTATCATTTCATCCCCTCCGAACCAGCCGAAAGCTGGCGGGCACTAACTGACCTGCTCTTTTTTTCAGCAGCCACACTACTAACTTTGGCGACGGCTTCGACCCGCACTTTCAGCTGCAGCAGAGGAACCCCTGCCATGTGGTATCCAGCGGAAGCCGGAAGGCAGGAGCGGATGCTTTGGGGAACAGGGAAGTGAGAGGTGTAACTGAGTTGGGGCAGCAACAACAGGCTGCCAGAAAAGGCAAGAGACAAGTTGGTCTGAGGGCTTCAAGCAAGGACAGTGGCTACCAGGGAACCAAGAGGAATTTGTGTTTAGGTTCTGTTCCTTTGTGGAGCCAGCGAGTGCATGGCAGAGTATGAAGTATGAAAAGTGTAAAGACTCTTCTGCATCAGCTCTGTGCACACTACTGTCTTCATTCCTTCCCCTTTGGGCCTATCGATATGTTGTTCCCTACCCTAGATCTACTAGTGAACTTTATGTCTCTCCTCCGACATCCCCTGCATCTTTCTGGTTGTAGGGTTAGATGCTGCATCTCAAACCCCAAACTCCAACTCACTTCACGTCAATTAAAGAACAATGAAGTTCCTAATATACCCGAGATACGGTCATTTTTCAGTTCTGTCCGACTCTTTGTGACCTCATTTAAGATTTTCTTGTCAAAGTCACTACAGTCGTTTGTCATTTCCTTCTGCAAGATATGATCTGAGAAGGTTGCATCTCTGGTAGACAAAGAGAAGCTTTAACTTTAGCTCCTAGGAGCTTTTATGTTGGAGTGGACGGAGGATCTGGACGTTCCTTCCAAAGATCGAAATCCCCCTGAAGCCACATCTTTCCATTCTCTGGCATTCCTGTCCATGTCCTCCAGTTATATTTCGGCAGAAGCTCCTATACATAGAGAACAACCAACAAGCTATTACAACAGTCCAGGTTTGAGATAATGATGGGGACCTATAGTGGGGTGGTAGCTATGTTGCTGATAAAAGGAGGGTATATAGGAGAAATATTAGGAAGGTCCAACCCACTCAACAATTACTGCCTTTTGGGCCATGGGAACTGGGGAGAGGGAAAATGACAAGTCTAGGATAACATCTAGGTTGCCAGGCTGAGAGCTTAGGACATTGGTGATAATACTCTCCAATTAGGAAAATCATGAGATCAGTTTTTGGTATGGTGAGTATAAGGTGTCTATAAAGCTTCTACTTTGAAAATGTCTAATAATACATAGATGGAAATGAGAGAATGGAGGTCAGTGTAGAGATTAGGTGTTGTATAAGAAGATTTAGAGTCATCTCCACAAGGATGACACTTTAATGAAAGGGATCCTCATTCTTAAAAGTTTTTAAAATGAGACTTTGCCCCTGTCCCCAAGTTGGATTTGTAGTTTCATACACTCCAGAAGGAAGACAGGTGAGACATCTAGAAGGATTCGAAGAGGGATTATCTTGAAGTTGAGCACACCTCAGGACTGTGATTCCCTGCTTCAGGGAATCAGGACCAATCAAGCTCTGAGTTACTCATAGCATATTGATAGAGTTGATATTTACTGGTTAAAAAAGGAAAAAAAAAATCTAAACTGCCTGAGCAGATATTATATCTGCAGAGATCCAAAGAGAGAAAAAGCATAGCACAGGTACAAAAGGGCAGATGAAAAGGAAAGGTGAGAAGAAGGTGTGAAATGAAATGTTAGGGTCCTGGAAAGACAGGATATTAATTTGGGATTCGAATTCTTGTTGTATAGCTTTTTTGTTTAGGTGAGGTAATGAGGAGGTAGTATTGAGTTCAAGATATGATAAACTGATGCAAAACATTGGAAGCATGATCCCTTAGTCAAGCTCTAATTTGCCCTAGGATTTAGGTTTCCTTCAGCAAAGAAAACACTCAATGAGGGGCACAGTTCTGTTTTATAAATTTGGGGGAGTACAGAATAAGGAATAGCACTTTAAAAGTTTTGATATGTATTTTATTTTCACAATATGTATGTTTAATTTCTAGAAAATTAGCAAACTACATCAGAACTCTTGGAATATTTGTAGTAAAATTTATTTGTCCAACTTTTCCCATTTGTATATAGGCATGTGTGGTATGTATAGGTATGTAGGAATGCATATACTTACACATATATATGTCTATATTTGCAGAGATATATATCCAATGCTGTCACAATTTCATTGATGTATTTCCTCCAAGGCTGTTGATAATAATCCATCTATTCTTACTCATTCTGAGGGAAATCTTGTCTGTGTCATCCCACAAGTTCATTCCTACAGAAGATTTATCCATTTTACTAAGTCTTCCTCAAGATATCCATGGGGTGTTACATGGATTATCACTTTTAACATATTATCTTTTAAAACTTCAATTTTAATCCGTCCTACCAAATTTAATTTACAAACTCAATAGTTTTTTTTTTCAAATAGTTTTTCCCTCTTCTCTTTTTTGCCCATTTTTGTTAGTTTTTTTTAAAAGACATTTTATTTAAAGTTTTTAGTTCCTATGCCCAAAGGGTTATCAAACTTTGCATACTGTTTGATCCAATAGTGTTTCTACTGTGCTTATATCCCAAAGGTATCTTAAAGGAGGGAAAGGAACCCACATGTGCAAAAATGTTTGTGGCAGCCCTTTTTGTAGTGGCAATGGATGCCTATCAATTGGAGAATTGCTGAGTAAGTTACAGTATATAAATGTTATGGAATATTATTGTTTTATAAGAAATGATCAGTAGGATGATTTCACAGAGGCCTGGAGAGACTTACATGAACTGATGCTAAATGAAGTGAGCAGAACCAGGAAATCCCTATACACAGCAACAACAAGATTACAGGATGATCAATTCTGATGGACCTGGCTCTTTTCATCAATGAGATGATGCAAGCCAGTTCCAATGATCTTGTGATGATGAGAGCCATCTACATCCAAAGAGAGAACTGTGGGAACCGAGGGTGGATTACCACATAGCATTTCACTTTTTTGTGGTTTGATTGATTTTATTTTCTTCCTCATTTTTGATCTGATTTTTCTTGTGCAGCAAGAGAAGTACATAATATGAATGCCTGTTTTGGATTTAACATATATATTTTATCATGTTTAATATATACTAAATTACATGCCATCTAAGGGAGGGAGTGGGGAAAGAGGAAAAATGGAAACACAAGATTTTTCAGTGGCCAATGTTGAAAAAATTATCTTTGCATATGTTTTGAAAATAAAAAACTTCAATAAAGAATAAGAAATGATTTTAAAAAAGTTTTGAAGTCCAAATTCTATCCCTTCCTCGATTCCTAAGTTCCTTCTTCCCTGAGACAGTAAGCAATTATGTTAGGGACAATGAGGCACTGCTCTCTCTTTGAGATGTGCCATATCAGCTGGTAGGGTGGGCCCAGGAGGTAAAAAG
Organism: Sminthopsis crassicaudata; assembly: GCF_048593235.1. Taxonomy (NCBI): domain Eukaryota; kingdom Metazoa; phylum Chordata; class Mammalia; order Dasyuromorphia; family Dasyuridae; genus Sminthopsis; species Sminthopsis crassicaudata. The sequence continues at coordinate 48,639,206 of NC_133620.1, forward strand.
GGGCTTGGCCTGTGAGGCAGGAGGTTGTGTCTTTCAGGAGTTAAAGGTGTCTTGAGATCTCCTCCTGGAACGGAACACTAACTCCAGAAGCCTCCCTTCAAGGGCTCCACTTATGGAGTTCTGAGTGGGCTAGGCACAGGCAATCCGAGAAGAGAGATAGCATAAATACACAGCCTTGAGCAGAACTTGTTCTCTTGTGCTCTTACTTCCTGGCACCCGCATTGAGAGGATGACTGAATAAAAACAGAATGTTTGCACCTACTGGTTCGTCTGTCTCTGTGTGATCTGGGTTGGAGCCCGAAGGTAGGTGAGTGGCCTAGTCATGCCCACTAAAGGGTGGGCATATAGATCAGGCAGTGGGGCAGGATACAATTAGATATAGGTTATATTTGAACACAATTTCTTAAACAGAAAAACAAGTTATAATTGGCTATGAGCTTGATAAAATGGCGAAATGAATAAAATTGGTTATAAGATGGGGGAGAGAATGTGATTAGTTAGAAATTGGGAATGAGGAGCTAAGAACAGCTCTTCCTTCCCTCTTGGGATTAAGAAACTTGCCTTTTTGAGTATTCCTCTTAGGGTAGAAATAGTGGAGCAGATTTACCTGGATAGCAAATTTTTAAGAACATGTTGGTGGTATAAAGGTACTTGGTGATGTAAAGACAGGCTCCCTGAAGTTCATCTGCCTCCTCCAAGCACAATAGATTTCCTTGAAGCAAGAAGAGAGAAGACATTACTAGGAGCACTGGATTTCTAAACTTAACTCATCACAGACCAGTTAGTTGACTAATTTCAGATATAAAGAACTCTGACTTAAGTTGGTTGATTGGTTGGCTGTTGCTGTAGAATAGGAACAAAAGGACATCACTAGGTTAGAGTCCAGTTACAGTGTGTCTGTTTAAGGCTAATCAGGCGATTTGGAGATCAGAGTGCTTTGCCTCAGGTCATTCACAAATAGTCCATGTGAACATTTATAATAGGTTCTCTAATTTTGTGCATCTCATGTTTCCCTGGCCTAATTGAGTTCTGGTTTGCTCATAGAGGACAGCACCTTTTCTGATGAGGTTGGGAGGTCCTGTGCCAGTGTGTCTGGAGTCGTACAATCGATTCTAAAGTTCTCAAGAAATACCTTGAGTGTCCTTGTACGTTTTTTCTGACCACATTATGAGCACTTGCAATTAACTGTAAATCGGATCAATAAAAAAAAAAAGATATTGAATTAATTTAAACTTCTCAGTTGCATTTAGGGGCATGGAGCAGAATTACAAAAGAAGGGAGGTTAATAGTGACAGTGGAGCAGCAGACAGTGGCCCCTGGGTTCCCTAGAAAAAGGCTAATTTAGTCCAGAACAAGGAAGGCAAAAAAATGCCTTTTCAGTTTTCCCTAGTGGTCTAGTGGTTAGGATTCGGCCCTCTCACCCCCACAGCCTAGGTTGGCTTTCTAATCAGGGAATATTATTTTATCTGCCACATCAATAGATGAACACAAACACCAAGGAGAAAGAGCTCGAGTTCAGAGCTCGAGTTCAGACGAACACCAACACCAAGGAGAAAGAGCTCGAGTACATCAACAGACGAACGAACACAAACACCAAGGAGAGCTCGAGTTCAGATGAACACAAACACCAAGGAGAAAGAGCTCGAGTTCAGATGAACACAAACACCAAGGAGAAAGAGCTCGAGTTCAGAGCTCGAGTTCAGATGAACACAAACACCAAGGAGAGAGAGCTCGAGTACATCAACAGACGAACACAAACATCAAGGAGAAAGAGCTCGAGTTCAGATGAATACAGATACCAAGGAGAGAGAGCTCGAGTTCATCTGAACACAAACACCAAGGAGAGAGCGCTGAAATTCAGATAAACACAAACACCAAGGAGAAAGAGCTCAAGTTCATCTGAACACAAACACCAAGGAGAAGAGAGCTCAAGTTCATCTGAACACAAACACCAAGGAGAAGAGAGCTCAAGTTCATCTGAACATAAACACCAAGGAGGGAGACCTCGAGTTCAACAGACGAACACAAACACCAAGGAGAAAGAGCTTGAGTTCAAATATACACAAACACCAAGGAGAAAGAGCTTGAGTTCAAATAAACACAAACACCAAGGAGAAAGCTCAAGTTCATTAACAGACGAACTCAAGTTCATCAACAGACGAACTCCAACACCAAGGAGAGAGAGCTCGAGTTCAAATAAACACAAACACTAAGGAGAAAGAGCTCAAGTTCATCAACAGACGAAGACAAACACCAAGGAGAGAGAGTTCGAGTTCCTTCCCAGATAACTTCATCTTGTTGGGGTAGACAGCCCCAGCTACAAATTGTCCTGCCTTCGAGTTTCTCTATTACTTCATTTTTCCCTAGCGGCTCTCCAAGACCCGTTGCGTAAGGAAAACCAGAGAAGTTACAATTCTAAGCATCATTTCAGTCAGTCTAAGCAGTTCGGCTGACAACCTGGTTTGGGATACACAACAGTCAGGACAAGGTCAGAGTCTCATCCCCTGTGTGGAAGACGAGGCAGAACAGAGTGGGCAAGAAAATCATTCGACAGAAATCTGTCGCTAGGAAGAAAAGCTTTCATCTCATTCACGACTCCTGGGTTCAAGAGCTTCTTCAGGATACTAGAAACGGTTAGTGGAAGAAGGTAGTTAAGTTAGTGGAAGGATGCTATTTCTAGGAGATACAAAGTGTCTTCGGTAGGGGAAACAGGGACCCTCCGGCTAGTAGTTATCCTAAAAGGTCGCTGTTTTGCATGGGCCGGGAATCGAACCCGGGCCTCCCGCGTGGCAGGCGAGAATTCTACCACTGAACCACCCATGCAAGACTTCTAAACGTAACTGATATCTCAGCCCTTCAGGTTCAAAAAATCTTCTGGTTGCTCACAGTCCAAACTAAAAATCTAGGGCAACTAGAATTCACCCGAACCTATAATTTTTACCATTCTTCTTGGCTTCCTTGACTTCTTCACTCCTCAATTTCCCTCTTCTTCCTTTGGTTTTCTTCTGCCATACTCCATCTATCCAACTCCTTTTTTTCTTCCGCTTCCATCTCCTCAGAGTCTCCGTCCTCTTTCCCTTCTTCCTCTTTTTAGCCTTCTACTTTCTCCTTTTCCCTCTCCCAATCGTCCCCCTCTTCCTTCTATTTCTCCTCCTGCCGCTACACTACCTACTCCAGGAAAAGTCCTATGACTGACCTCAACATAAGTATCTGAAACTATATTGTTGAGCAGTTTCAAAAAAGCCGCTGCCCATGAGTCCGTTTCTCTCCTTACCTACCTCAAAGAAAAAAGATGTGCCAGCGTTCCTCCACACACACTTTCATTTACAGCATGTACTCAGCATGGCCATCGAGTTCGGGAGAAGGAATCTGTGTACTGTGTAGTTGATAGAAAGTTGCTTCCACTTCCTCCAGTAGCTCCGAGATAACCCTGGATCCCTGGAAGGTAAAAAACTAACTGTATCAGAAGTGGGATTCGAACCCACGCCTCCAGGGGAGACTACGACCTTAACGCAGCGCCTTAGACCGCTCGGCCATCCTGACTTAGAATCAGGTATTTCCCCTCCCCCTTTCTGGAGCAATGAGGGTCAACACTAACACTGGCTCGTATTTTTCAGTTCAGTTCATTCAGCTCCTATTCGCACACGCTAAGCACCTGTTCGTTCGCTCCTCTAGGCCATCACACACACACACACACACACACACACACACACACACACACACACACACACACACACACACACACACACACACACACACACACACACACTCCCACGGTCCTCACTACCATTCACACCTGACCCGACCCTTCCCGCTCCTCCTGTTCCTCCGACTTTTCCGAACTGCTTCCTCGACTCATTCGTTGCATTCAGTCATGCATTCAAAAACGTTATCTTGAGAAAGGATCCGTAAGCTGCTGGAGACTTTCGGACAAGTCAAACACACACACAGACACACGCACTAACTCACAAGCTAAAAGGAAGAGTATTTAGGAAGTTGGTCTCTGAAATTTCGGGAAAGAATGGAAATGCTGGAGAACAAAGAAAGATGGGGTGGCAGTTGAGGGTGTATCGGATAGAGTGGGAGAGAGAGGGAGGAGAGGAGTCATGCAGGAAGTGGAGGAAGAGGAGGAGGCCTTTGTGTTGTGTCAGAGTTCCGGGTCGTGGGTCTCAAGAAACCCCCAAAACAGAGATTGTCAAGGTAATGGGAATTGTGTTTCGGGACAGTGCTGCTGCAGAGGAAGGGTGCTGCAGCCGTTTCCTCGTTAGTATAGTGGTCAGTATCCCCGCCTGTCACGCGGGAGGCCGGGGTTCGATTCCCCGACGGGGAGTGTGCGTCTCTTTTGCACACACCACTTCCAACAGCCTTCATCTCCTTGTTTGTTTCATCACCTCCGAGCGCAAAAGGTATCCATCTTAGGACTCTAAATGGTTCAGCTTTACCACTTCCTCCGAGTCCAAGCCCAAAGATTCTCTGACTCCGTGCACGCTCAACATCTGGGAAGCCCTCGTCGAATCCCAGGAACTCTCAGTTTCTCCCGGCGCAGTAACCGTGCATACTTTTCCTCTTGCTCAATCCCTCGCCCGGAGCTGTGACTCCGGCAGTGACAGAGAGAGAGTAGGATTCATAGTGTGAGGTGTGCAATAAAAGGTGAAACTCCTCTTAAGGGGAATCAAACCCTGGTCTCCTGTGTGACGGGCCAGAGATAGTCACCGCCGTAGGAACAGGGAAAGCGCCAGACAGTGGCATTCTGCAGGCTGCATCCCAGATTCTGCAAACACAAGCTTTGCTCTGCAGATCTTTCTCTGTTTTGGGGTTCTTGGGCCTCAGAATCTCAGTTTTGCCAACCTGGAAGGCACCTTTTCCTTTCCCTATCTATGATGCCTGCCTCAAACCCCCCTCACTCCACCCCATAAGCCATCTCCTTTGCCTTCCTTCTCTAAGCCTTACATTGGCTTTCCAGCATTAAAGAGCTGTATTTTGTCAGAGGCCCTTTCTGCATCTATTGAATAAAAACATGATTTCTTGGGGTTTTATTATTCGTATAATCAATTATGCTGATAGTTTTCTAGTACTGAACCAGCCCTGCATTCCTGGCATAAATCCCTTCTGGTCCCAGAGTATGGTCCTGGTGATATATAGTCTGTTACCTCACAGAAAGCTAGTGGGCTTGAGCTGGCCTGCCTGCAGAACGTTTACGGGACTCTCTTTGCTCAATCTCACAGCCTGACGCAACTGCAGCCTTGACCCGCTTCCCGTCTTTCGATGATTGTTCCGGGCTGCGGCCGCACGCGTGGAGTCTAGCTCTGGGACAACTGCACTGCAAGAAACATAACTGAACGGAGCAGCACCAGGAGGGCGTCTCTGGCAGAAGTGGCAGGAGCAATGTCTGAGCTGAGCAAGAAGGCCGGTCGCCAAGGAGCCAAGAGGAGCTTCGGCCTGGCCTGTGCTGGTGTGTGGAGCTAGCGAGCCCACTAGCCGGTACCGGGACGGACAGGACTCTTGCGCTTGCGCTTGCCTCAGCGGGCGTATCAGCGGGAGAAAAGCCACAGCTTGGCAGAGGCAGGTGCGGAGGGACTCGCGAGTTGGTTGATAAAGTGGTGAACACAGCTAACTTGCTTCCAAGCAGTTGATTCCCGCTAGACGCAGTCTTTACGACGCTTTCTTGCCACACCGCCGATCACTACACCACAATATAAAGGCTCTTTTCCTTAGGCCGCCCACTGTCCTGTCCCTATCTTCATTTCACACCTCTTAGGATCCCTCTGGTCATGTTCCCCAACTGAGGAGCCAAAGGTGCTTTCTATCTCAGACCTCCGAAATCCCCTGGATTTTTGGCATTATTTGGCTCGATCTTGGACTTCCTGGCTAAACTCAACCTCATTTCATCCCACCTTATTTGAAAAACAATGGAGTGCCTGATCTGTGCTTGGTATATTATTCAGGGTCACCATCTTTGGTAAGCAAATAGGAAAGAGCTCTTGCATATAAATTTTAAGAGCTTTTATTCTGGGAGAGACAGACAATGGCCTAGAATTGATCCTTACACACTCCAAAACTGGATCTCATTACTCCCTATGGAGATCCAACCAAAGCCAGACCTGCCCATTCTTTGACATTCCTATTGATCAACTTCAATAAGATTCTGATAGGGGCTCCAATGCAGAGAGATCAACCGAAAAGCCATGACAACAGTCTAGGTTTGAGATGATGAGACCACCTGTTTTGGGATGGTAGCTATGTCGCTGAGAAAAGGGAGATATATAGGCGAAACAGAAGATAGGAAGGTAGAAACGACTTGACTCAACAATTACTGCCTTTTGGGCAATAGGAACTGGGATGAGGGAAAGTGACAAGTCCTGTATGACAGTGAATTGCCAGGCTGAGAGCCTAGGACATTGGTGATACCCTCTCCAATTAGGGAAATGACGAGATCAATTTTTGTACGGTGAGTTTAAGATGTTTGAAACTTCTACCTTTGAAAATCTGTAATAGATGGAAACGAGAGACTGGAGGTCAGGTGAAAGATTAAGTATTGTATAAAAATCTAGAGTCATCTCCACAATGATGACACTTTTAAGGAAGGGGAAAGTCATTCTTCAGAGTTTTTAAAATGAGGGGGAATACTGGGCTTCGTTCCTGTCCCCGATTTGGATTTGTAGTTGTATACACTCCAAAATGAAGACAGGTGAGACAACTGGAAGATAGGTGAGACTACTGGAAGGATTTGGAGAGGATACTGATACTGACTAGAAAAGAAATGGGGAGGGAGGAAATTGTATCTGCATAGATCCAAAGAAAGGAAAAGCATAGTGCAGGTTAATTAAAAAAAAAAAAAAAAAAAAAAAAAAAAAAAAAAAAAAAAAAAAAGACAGCTGAAGAGACTCTATTTAAAAAAAAAAAAAAGAAGGGAGGCAGGTAACAAGGTGTTGAATGAGGAGATGTTAGGGTCTGGGAAAGATATTAATTTGGGGTTCGAATTCCTGTCCTGCTTTGTTCAGGCGAGGTAATGGGAGGTAGTATTGAGCTCAAGATAGAACTGATGCAAAACATTGGAAGCATATTCCTTTTGTAAGTCAAAGTGGAATTTGCCCTAAAATCTAGGTTTCCTTCAGCAAAGATAAGACCCTCAATGACAGGGACAGTTCTGTTTTATAAGTGTGAGGGAGTACAGAATCAGAATAAGAAATAGCACTGTAAACAAGTTTTAATATTTTATATTTTATTTTCACAATGTGTTTAATTTCTGGAAAGTTAGCAAACTACATAAGAACTGTCAGAATATTTTTCCAACTTTTCACATTTGCATGTAGTTATGTATAATATATATAGGGATGTAAGTATACATATACCCCACACACATGTAGTCAGTATGTACAGAGACATATAAGCAAATATATACTACTCAAATAATATTGCAATTTCATTAATGTGAGTATTCCCTCCAAAGTTGTTATAGTCCATCCTTTACTACTCATGTTGAGGGAAATGTTGTCTGTGTCATCCCACAAGTTCACTCCTACAGAGGATTTTTCCATTTTACTAAAGGTTTTCCTTAAGTTCTCTTGACATTGTAGAAACATCCATGGGATGTTACATGAATTATCACTCTTGCCAATGACCTTTTAAAACTTTAATTTTAATCAGTCCTGCCTTATTTAATTTACAAATTCAACAGTCTTTTTAGAATATATTCCCTAATATATATGTTATTCTCAGGCATTATTTACCTTTCTTCACAAAACTTCAAAGTCAATTTCACTCTTCTCTTTTTTGTCCTTTTTTATTAGTATGTAAAAAACAAAAACAAACAAACAAACAAAAACAAAACAAAACAAAACAAAGTTTTCAGTTCCAAATTCTATCCCTTCCTCTAACTTCCTTCTTCCCTGGAACAGTAAGCAATTATCTAATTGTAGGTTATATTTGAATAGTATTTCTCAAGCAGAGAACAAATGATTGTCTATAAGAGCCTGATAAAATGGAGAAATTATTAAGATTGCTTTCAGATGGGGGGGGGGAATGTAATTGGTTATAAATTGGGAATGGGGAACTAGGAAAATTTCCTCCCCCTTCCCTTTTGCAATTAAGAAACTTGCCTTTTTAAGTTCTCCTACAAGGGTAGAAATAGTGGAGCAGATTGACCTGGATAGCAAACCAAACAATTTTTAAGGACAGATTGATAATATAAAGATTATTGGTGATGTAAAGACAGGCTCCCTGAAGTTCATCTGCCTCCCCCAAGGACAGCACATTTCCTTGAAGCAAGAAGAGAGAAGACATTATGAGGAGCACTGGATTTTTTTTCTTTCTTTTTTTTTTAATTAATTTTATAATTATACATTTTTGACAGTATATATGCATGAGTAATTTTTTATAACATTATCCCTTTTATTCATTTTTCCAGATTTTCCCCTCCCTCCTTCTACTCCCTCCCCTAGATGACAGGCAATCTCATACATTTTACATGTGTTACAGTATAACCTAGATATAATATATGTGTGTAAATCCAATTTTCTTGTTGCACGTTAAGTATTGGATTCCCAAGGTATAAGCAACCTGGGCAGATAGACAGTAGTTTTAATATTTTACATTCCATTCCCAGAGGAGCACTGGATTTCTAAACTTAACTCATCACAGTTGAATTTCTGATTCATTTCAGATATAAAGACCTATGACTTAGGTTGGTTGATTAGTTGCTGTAAAAGAGAACCAAAACGACAGCACTAGGTTAGAGTCGAGGTTCAGTGTGCCCCTTTAAGGCTAATCAGACCTTTGGGAATGGTCTTTGCCTCAAGGTCGTTCACGAATAGTCCATGTGAACATTTATGGTAGGTTCTCTCATTTCCTCATCTCAGGTTTTCCTGGGCTAATTGAGTTCTGCTTTGGTCACCTTCTCTGATGAGGGCACATCAAGCTGGGAGGTACTGTGCCAATGTCTCCCGTGTCATACAATCGATTCTAAAGTTCTCAAGAAATACCTTGAGAGTGTCCTTGTATCTCTTTTTCTGACGACGTTGTGAGCGCTTGCAATTAACTATAAATCAGAAAACAAAAACTGATATTGAATCCATTTAAACTTCTTAGTAGCATTTAGGGCCATGGACCGGGGTGTAAGAAAGGGGCTCCTGGATAAGTCGGAAGGGTTAGTAGTGAGAGTGGAGTGATCCCGGGGAGAGGCCATAGAGGGATTTAATGGGTCCCTAGAAGAAACTAAAGAGAATCTGGGGACGGTACAGAAAGCTAGTGTCATCAAGGATGAGCAAGACAGAACAGACCATTCAGTTATCCCTGGTGGTCTAGTGGTTAGGATTCGGCGCTCTCACCGCCGCGGCCCGGTCAGGGAACGTCCTTTTGTCCGGCATATCAACAGATGAACACAAACACCAAGGAGAAAGAGTTGGAGTTCTTTCCCACATAACTTAGAAGCAGGAGGATTTTACTTTACTTTACTAACTTTGTGGTCCCTTTAAAATCACTCTCAGATTGTGTCCCCTTTGATCAGGATCTCCCAGGCTCCAAGGAGTCTATGATAGAGACCCCAAACTTTTCAGGATAAAAGAATGAACTCCCATAGACATTGTAAATTCTCATTCAATTGAGGAATCCCCATCTGAGCTGTCCCAGCCCTCACCTGGTCTCATCTGCTTGGGCTGTCCAAAGATAGCCTCCACCAAGATACCCAAAATAACAGCCTCCCTCAACCAAGGTCTTTGCAGCTGGCCTATACAATTTGCCAGGACCATTCTGCCCACGGAGAAAGCATGCTCAGTGCCAGAACTCCATTTTCCAATAGATCTGCCGCTATAGAAGTCAGTCTCTTGGTAAACTGATTTCTATCCAACAATACTCTCATTTTGCAACTAATAATTCGGGAATGAGTGAATTCTTTCACGCTAAACCTGCGGCGGATTTAAAGGGGTTTCTTAACAAGGCGTATTGCCGCTAACCTCTTGACCACCAGGAACTGAGCCCACTCAAACCGCGTCAACTTCACCTTGTTGGAGTGAACAATGCCCGCTACTGATCAGTTCCTCTATTCATTTTCCCTTGGCTTCTTGTCAGGTCCCGGTTGCGTAACGAAAACCGGAGAAGTTACAGTTCTAAAGACCTTCAGTCTAAACAGTCTGGATGGTAACCTGGTGCGGGCTACACGGAGGCAGACGCCGGGACAATCTGCGCAACGTAGAAGACGAAGCAAGCTAAACAGAGTGGGAAAGAACAACTGTTGTGCCAAGAAAGAGGGCTTTCGTCTCTATTTAGAGCCTTTAGGGTCAGAGGGATTCTTCGAGCTCCTAGAAGATACTTAGTTAGCGGAAGGATGCTATTTCCAGGAGATACAAAGTCTTTGTCTTGCGTAGGGGAGACAGGGACCTTCGGGCTACTAGTTATCCTAAAAAGTCACCCCTTTGCATGGGCCGGGAATCGAACCCGGGCCTCCCGCGTGGCAGGCGAGAATTCTACCACTGAACCACCCATGCAAGATGCTCTTACATGCCTAATTTCTCAGCTCTTCAAGAATTCAAAATCTTCTGGTTGACCATACTCCAAAATGAAAATTTAGGGAAGCTAAAATTCACCGAACCTACAACTTTTAGCATCCATTCTTCTTGGCTTCCTTGACCTCTTCCCGCCTAAACTTCTCTCTTCTTCCTTTTCGTTTTCTTCTGCCATACTCCATCTATCCAACTCCTTTTTTTCTTCCGCTTTCTTCTCCTCAGAATCTCCGTCCTCTTTCCCTTCTTCCTCTTCTTTGCCTTCTACTCTCTCCCTTTCCCTCTCCTAATCGTCCCCCTCTTCCTTCTATTTCTCCTCCTGCCGCTACACTACCTACTCCAGGAAAAGTCCTATGACTGACCTCAACATAAGTATCTGAAACTATATTGTTGAGCAGTTTCAAAAAGGCCGCTGTCCATGAGTCCGTTTCTCTCCTTATCTACCTCCAGGAAAAATGATTTGGTTCCTCACAAGGGCCAGAGTTCCTCCACAAACCCTTCAACTCCACTCACCTACGTGGAGGCTCGGCCTGTGAAGGCAAGCGAATTAGTGAGAATGGATCCGCGTTCCGCGTAGTTGAAATTGTCTAGCAAGTCACCCCCACTTCCTCCAGGAGCTCCGAGATAGTCGCAGAACCGTGAGAGGCAAAAAGAACCTTGTCAGAAGTGGGATTCGAACCCACGCCTCCAGGGGAGACTGCGACCTTAACGCAGCGCCTTAGACCGCTCGGCCATCCTGACTACGTTTCACTCTTTCTCCCTCCCCCATTCTGAAAATAGCAGTCTCAACACTATCACTGGCTTATCTTTTTTAATTCATTTCATTTGGCTCTGTCTGCCAACTTTAGCACTAAGAAAGCCCACATGCAAGTAGCTGATTGAGGCCTGTTCCAATAGTCTTTTGAAGATGAGAGCCATCTCCACCCAGAGAGGACTGTGGGAACTGAGAGTGAATCACAACATAGCTTAATTATTCTTTTTTTTTTGGTTTGTTTGAATTTTATTTTCTTTTTTTTTTGCTTTTTGATCTGCTTTTTCTTGTGCAACAAGATAATTGTATAAATATGTAAGCGTATATTGGATTTAACATACACACACACACATATATATATACATACACACATATATGTATATATTACCATGTTTAATATATATTGGATTACATGCCACCTACAGGAAAGGGTAGGGGGAAATTGGAACAGAAGGTTTTTCAAGGATCAATGTTTAAAAATTATCCTTGCGTATGTTTTGAAAATAAAAAACTGCAATAATTGTATTTTAAGTGAAAATAAAAAACTGCAATAAAAATGGACCACTACAAACCATTCTCATATGGTGCAATCTCTCCTGTGCCTCCTGTTCCCCTGACCTTTCAATTCGCCTGGTAATCATTATTTTTTTTTTTTTCTAATCAATATGCCTTTTAATCATTATCATGTTTCAAACATTTGAACAAAAGATGGGGGAAATTGGGGCAATCCAAATAAAGTGGCACAAGTGTTCAAGGGTGCTTTCTTTTATAAAAGAATGAGTGTTAAATTGTAAAAATTGCTTTCCAGATTTATTTTAGTACCACCTTCTTTCCATTGATCAGAACAGAAAACGAGCTGTTAACACTTAGGCAAAGCCAGTGAAGCCCCTGGCAAGTATCTCGGAGGACAAAAATGGAGACCTCTCACGAAGCGTCCAGTCTCCTAGGAAAAACTCAAATTCTGACATACATTTATTTCCAAAGCAGGAGGACCTCTGTGAGGACACCGGCCTAGCAGTTACCAGGATAAACCGAGCAATGGGTGTGCAAGCGTCTTGTCCACTGAGAGACAAAACAAACCAAGAGAGCCCTAGAAACTTTGAGAGAATTTTCATCCGGGGATCGAGTGCTAAGGAAGAGTATTCCAAAAATAGAGTGGCCAGTAAGGGTGGAGTTGGCAGGAGACAGGTATGAGATCAACATTGCTTCAGAGAGAGGAGACAGGCTTAAAAGAGCAGACAATGCGGTCCCTGAGAAAACTGTTTCTCTTCCTTAACCCCGGCCTACAATCTCCAGGCGCAGCTCCCTCACAGTTGTAGCAGTCTACCTCAGGCGTATCTCCCCAGTGGGAGCCTCCGATATCCTCTCCTCCACTCCCGTCACTCATTTCACTTCTCCTGGGGCTTCCTCTTGATCAGTGGTAATTGCCACTCTTCTCGAAGGCATCTTGAGAGGACGAAGATTCTATCGTAGCCTCCTTGAGCTTTCATAGTTAAATGATGTATATTGATAGTTCTATTTCAATACCAGTAGTTTCGTCGGAAATTCGTGGTATTTCATTCGTTGCATTCAGCCATGCATTCAAAAACGTTATCTTGAGAAAGGATCCGTAAGCTGCTGGAGACTTTCAGAGGAGTCAAACACACACATACATACACACGAAGACACACACACAGAGACACACGCACTAACTCACAAGCTAAAAGGAAGAGTACTTAGGAAGTTGGTCTCTGAAATTTCGGGAAAGAATGGAAATCCTAGAGACCAAAGAAAGATGGGGTGGCAGTTGAGGGTATACGGACAGAGTGGGAGAGAGAGGGAGGGAGAGGAGTCATGCAGGAAGTGGAGGAAGAGGAGGTGGCCTTTGTGTTGTGTCAAGGTTCCGGGTCTTGGATCTCGAGAACCCCCAGAGCAGTGTCAAGGCAATGGGAATTGTGTTTAGGGACAGTGCTGCTGCAGAGGAAAGCGGATAACGACTTGTCCTCGTTAGTATAGTGGTCAGTATCCCCGCCTGTCACGCGGGAGGCCGGGGTTCGATTCCCCGACGGGGAGTGTGCGTCTCTTTTGCACACACCACTTCCAACAGCCTTCATCTCCTTGCTTGTTTCATCACCTCCGAGCGCAAAAGGTATCCATCTTAGGACTCCAAATGGTTCAGCATTACCACTTCCTCCGAGTCCATGCCCAAAGCTGGTCTGACTCCATGCACTCTCCACATCCTCCCCACACACCTCTGGAACCCCAGGAACTCTCACGTTTCGCATTGCGCAGTAACCGTGGATGCTTTTCCACTTTCCCAATCCCTTGCTTCTAGACCTAAAAGGAAGCCAGAGTACAGAACCACGACCCGGTGCCTGAGCTCCGCAGGGTAAGTATCTGGGCTGCTCAGAGAGCGCCTGCTCTAGCCGTAGAGATGCAGTGTTCCAGGAGCTGTTCTTAGGCAATGACACCCGAGTCCTGGGATCCAAGGAGCTCATCCCAGTGCCCAGTCTAGAAATGCACGCAATCTTGCCTGCAAGGGGCACGCACCCAACACCCCTAGAACACAGCCACTCACGCCCAAACGTGTGCGGACATGGCCGCACCGAAAAGTGGGGTCAGGAGAACTTCGCGGCAGGATTAAGGGGAGAGAGGGGGCCCGTGGAATTGCGGCCAGCGCACTCCGGTGCAAGAGCTGTGGCAACCCAGCCCATAGAAATCACCGGGCTGATCCCGTAACAATCGAAGGTTTGGTCCGGTTCCATTTCCCGAACCCCACAGAAAGCTAGTGGGCTTGAGCTGGCCTGCCTGCAGAACGTTTACGGGACTCTCTTTGCTCAATCTCACAGCCTGACGCAACTGCAGCCTTGACCCGCTTCCCGTCTTTCGATGATTGTTCCGGGCTGCGGCCGCACGCGTGGAGTCTAGCTCTGGGACAACTGCACTGCAAGAAACATAACTGAACGGAGCAGCACCAGGAGGGCGTCTCTGGCAGAAGTGGCAGGAGCAATGTCTGAGCTGAGCAAGAAGGGCGGTCGCCAAGGAGCCAAGAGGAGCTTCGGCCTGGCCTGTGCTGGTGTGTGGAGCTAGCGAGCCCACTAGCCGGTACCGGGACGGACAGGACTCTTGCGCTTGCGCTTGCCTCAGCGGGCGTATCAGCGGGAGAAAAGCCACAGCTTGGCAGAGGCAGGTGCGGAGGGACTCGCGAGTTGGTTGATAAAGTGGTGAACACAGCTAACTTGCTTCCAAGCAGTTGATTCCCGCTAGACGCAGTCTTTACGACGCTTTCTTGCCACTACGCCGACCACCACACCACAATATAAAAGCTCTTTTCCTTAGGCCGCCCACTGTCCTGTCCCTATTTTCATTTCACACCTCTTAGGATCCCTCTGGTCATGTTCCCCAACTGAGGAGCCAAAGGTGCTTTCTATCTCAGACCTCCGAAATCCCCTGGATTTTTGGCATTATTTGGCTCGATCTTGGACTTCCTGGCTAAACTCAACCTCATTTCATCCCACTTTATTTGAAAAACAATGGAGTGCCTGATCTGTGCTTGGTATATTATTCAGGGTCACCATCTTTGGTAAGCAAATAGGAAAGAGCTCTTGCATATAAATGTTAAGAGCTTTTATTCTGGGAGAGACAGACAATGGCCTAGAATTGATCCTTACACACTCCAAAACTGGATCTCATTACTCCCTATGGAGATCCAACCAAAGCCAGACCTGCCCATTCTCTGACATTCCTATTGATCAACTTCAATAAGATTCTGATAGGGGCTCCAATGCAGAGAGATCAACCGAAAAACCATGACAACAGTCTAGGTTTGAGATGATGAGACCACCTGTTTTGGGATGGTAGCTATGTCGCTGAGAAAAGGGAGATATATAGGCGAAACAGAAGATAGGAAGGTAGAAACGACTTGACTCAACAATTACTGCCTTTTGGGCAATAGGAACTGGGATGAGGGAAAGTGACAAGTCCCGTATGACAGTGAATTGCCAGGCTGAGAGCCTAGGACATTGGTGATACCCTCTCCAATTAGGGAAATGACGAGATCAATTTTTGTACGGTGAGTTTAAGATGTTTGAAACTTCTACCTTTGAAAATGTCTAATAGAGAGATGGAAACGAGAGACTGGAGGTCAGGCGAAAGATTAAGTATTGTATAAAAATCTAGAGTCATCTCCACAATGATGACACTTTTAAGGAAGGGGAAAGTCATTCTTCAGACTTTTTAAAATGAGAGGGAATACTGGGCTTCGTTCCTGTCCCCGATTTGGATTTGTAGTTGTATACACTCCAAAATGAAGACAGGTGAGACAACTGGAAGGATTTGGAGAGGATACTGATACTGACTAGAAAAGAAAAGGGAGTGGGGGGGCATTGTCTCTGCAGAGATCCAAAGAAAGAAAAAGCATAGTGCAGGTTAATTAAAAAAAAAAAAAAAAAAAAAAAAAGACAGTTGAAGAGACTCTATTAAAAAAAAGAAGAAGGGCGGCAGGTAACAAGGTGTTGAATGAGGAGATGTTAGGATTAGATATTAATTTGGGGTTCGAATTCCTATCCTGCTTTATTCAGGCGAGGTAATGGGAGGTAGTATTGAGCTCAAGATATGATAACTGATGCAATAATCAGCATGATCCTTTTATTAATCAAGCTCGAATTTGCCCTAGAATCTAGGTTTACTTCAGCAAAGATAGGACCCTCAATGAAGGGGACAGTTCTGTTTTATAAGTTTGAGGAAGTACAGGATAAGAAATAGCATTTTAAACAAGTTTTAATATTATGTTTTTTTATTTTCACAATGTGTTTAATTTCTGAAAAGTTAGCAAACTACTTAAGAACTGTCAGAATATTTATTTTTTCAACTTTTCACATTTACATGTAGGTATGTATGATATGTATAGAGATGTAGGTATACATATACCCCACACACATACATATACGCAGTATGTACAGAGACATATAAACAAATATATACTACAGTACTCAAATGATCTTGCAATTTCATTGTTGTGAGTATTCCTCCAAAGTTGTTATAGTCCATCTTTTACTACTCATATTGAGGGAAATGTTGTGTCGTCAAATTCACTCCTACAGAGGATTTTTCCATTTTACTAAAGATCTTCCTGAAGTTCTCTTGACATTGTGAAGACATTCATGGGATGTTACATGAATTATCACTCTTACCAATGACCTTTTAAAACTTTAATTTTAACCAGTCCTGTCTTATTTAATTTACAAATTCAACAGTTTTGTAGAATATATTCCCTAATATATATGTTTTTCTCAGACATTTATCTTTCTTCACAAAACCTCAAAGTCAATTACACTTTTTTCTTTTTTGTCCATTTTTTGTTAATATTTTTAAAAATTTATTTAAAGTTTTCAGTTCCAAATTCTATCCCTTCCTCTAACTTCCCCCTTCCCTGGAACAGTAAGCAATTATCTAATTATAGGTTATATTTGAATAGTATTTCTTAAGCAGAGAACAAATTATGATCGGCTATAAGAGCCTGATAAAATGGAGAAATTATTAAGATTGCTTTCAGATGGGGGGGGGAATGTAATTGGTTATAAATTGGGAACGGGGAACTAGGAAAATCCACACACTCCCCCCCATCCCCTTCCATTTTGCGATTAAGAAACTTGCCTTTTTGAGTTCTCCTATAAGAGTAGAAATAAATTGACCTGGATAGCAAACCAAACAATTTTTTAAGGACAGATTGATGATATAAAGATTCTTAGTGATGTAAAGACAGGCTTCCTGAAGCTCATCTGCCTCCCCCAAGGACAGCAGATTTCCATGAAGCAAAAAGAGATCAGTCATTATCAGGAGCACTGGATTTCTAAACTTAACTCATCACAGTTGAATTTCTGATTCATTTCAGATATAAAGACCTATGACTTAGGTTGGTTGATTAGTTGCTGTAGAAGAGAACCAAAACGACAGCACTAGGTTAGAGTCGAGGTTCAGTGTGCCCCTTTAAGGCTAATCAGACCTTTGGGAATGGTCTTTGCCTCAAGGTCGTTCACGAATAGTCCATGTGAACATTTATGGTAGGTTCTCTCATTTCCTCATCTCAGGTTTTCCTGGGCTAATTGAGTTCTGCTTTGGTCACCTTCTCTGATGAGGGCACATCAAGCTGGGAGGTACTGTGCCAATGTCTCCCGTGTCATACAATCGATTCTAAAGTTCTCAAGAAATACCTTGAGAGTGTCCTTGTATCTCTTTTTCTGACGACGTTGTGAGCGCTTGCAATTAACTATAAATCAGAAAACAAAAACTGATATTGAATCCATTTAAACTTCTTAGTAGCATTTAGGGCCATGGACCGGGGTGTAAGAAAGGGGCTCCTGGATAAGTCGGAAGGGTTAGTAGTGAGAGTGGAGTGATCCCGGGGAGAGGCCATAGAGAGATTTAATGGGTCCCTAGAAGAAACTAAAGAGAATCTGGGGACGGTACAGAAAGCTAGTGTCATCAAGGATGAGCAAGACAGAACAGACCATTCAGTTATCCCTGGTGGTCTAGTGGTTAGGATTCGGCGCTCTCACCGCCGCGGCCCGGGTTCGATTCCCGGTCAGGGAACGTCCTTTTGTCCGGCATATCAACAGATGAACATAAGCACCAAGGAGAAAGAGTTGGAGTTCTTTCCCACATAACTTTGAAGCAGGAGGGAACTCTTAACTTTACTAACTTTGTGGTCCCTTTAAAATCACTCTCAGATTGTGTCCCCTTCGATCAGGATCTCCCAGGCTCCAAGGAGTCTATGATAGAGACCCCAAACGGAACTCTTAACTTTACTAACTTTGTGGTCCCTTTAAAATCACTCTCAGATTGTGTCCCCTTTGATCAGGATCTCCCAGGCTCCAAGGAGTCGATAGAGACCCCAAACTTTTCAGGATAAAAGAATGAACTCCCATAGACATTGTAAATTCTCATTCAATTGAGGAATCCCCATCTGAGCTGTCCCAGCCCTCACCTGGTCTCATCTGCTTGGGCTGTCCAAAGATAGCCTCCACCAAGATACCCAAAATAACAGCCTCCCTCAACCAAGGTCTTTGCAGCTGGCCTATACAATTTGCCAGGACCATTCTGCCCACGGAGAAAGCATGCTCAGTGCCAGAACTCCATTTTCCAATAGATCTGCCGCTATAGAAGTCAGTCTCTTGGTAAACTGATTTCTATCCAACAATACTCTCATTTTGCAACTAATAATTCGGGAATGAGTGAATTCTTTCACGCTAAACCTGCGGCGGATTTAAAGGGGATTCTTAACAAGGCGTATTGCCGCTAACCTCTTGACCACCAGGAACTGAGCCCACTCAAACCGCGTCAACTTCACCTTGTTGGAGTGAACAATGCCCGCTACTGATCAGTTCCTCTATTCATTTTCCCTTGGCTTCTTGTCAGGTCCCGGTTGCGTAACGAAAACCGGAGAAGTTACAGTTCTAAAGACCTTCAGTCTAAACAGTCTGGATGGTAACCTGGTGCGGGCTACACGGAGGCAGACGCCGGGACAATTTGCGCAACGTAGAAGACGAAGCAAGCTAAACAGAGTGGGAAAGAACAACTGTTGTGCCAAGAAAGAGGGCTTTCGTCTCTATTTAGAGCCTCTAGGGTCAGAGGGATTCTTCGAGCTCCTAGAAGATACTTAGTTAGCGGAAGGATGCTATTTCCAGGAGATACAAAGTCTTTGTCTTGCGTAGGGGAGACAGGGACCTTCGGGCTACTAGTTATCCTAAAAAGTCACCCCTTTGCATGGGCCGGGAATCGAACCCGGGCCTCCCGCGTGGCAGGCGAGAATTCTACCACTGAACCACCCATGCAAGATGCTCTTACATGCCTAATTTCTCAGTTCTTCAAGAATTCAAAATCTTCTGGTTGACCATACTCCAAACTGAAAATTTAGGGAAGCTAAAATTCACCGCACCTACAACTTTTAGCATCCATTCTTCTTGGCTTCCTTGACCTCTTCCCGCCTAAACTTCTCTCTTCTTCCTTTTCGTTTTCTTCTGCCATACTCCATCTATCCAACTCCTTTTTTTCTTCCGCTTTCTTCTCCTCAGAATCTCCGTCCTCTTTCCCTTCTTCCTCTTCTTTGCCTTCTACTCTCTCCCTTTCCCTCTCCTAATCGTCCCCCTCTTCCTTCTATTTCTCCTCCTGCCGCTACACTACCTACTCCAGGAAAAGTCCTATGACTGACCTCAACATAAGTATCTGAAACTATATTGTTGAGCAGTTTCAAAAAGGCCGCTGTCCATGAACACGTTTCTCTCCTTATCTACCTCCAGGAAAAATGATTTGGTTCCTCACAAGGGCCAGGTTTCCTCCACAAACCCTTCAACTCCACTCACTTACGTGGAGGCTCGGCCTGTGAAGGCAAGCGAATTGGGGAGAATGGATCCGCGTTCCGCGTAGTTGAAATTGTCTAGCAAGTCACCCCCACTTCCTCCAGGAGCTCCGAGATAGTCGCAGAACCGTGAGAGGCAAAAAGAACCTTGTCAGAAGTGGGATTCGAACCCACGCCTCCAGGGGAGACTGCGACCTTAACGCAGCGCCTTAGACCGCTCGGCCATCCTGACTACGTTTCACTCTTTCTCCCTCCCCCATTCTGAAAATAGCAGTCTCAACACCATCACTGGCTTATCTTTTCTAATTCATTTCATTTGGCTCTGTCTGCCAACTTTAGCACTAAGAAAGCCCACATGCAAGTAGCTGATTGAGGCCTGTTCCAATAGTCTTTTGAAGATGAGAGCCATCTCCACCCAGAGAGGACTGTGGGAACTGAGAGTGAATCACAACATAGCTTAATCATTCTTTTTGTTGTGATTTGTTTGAATTTTATCATTTTTTAAATTTTTATTTTTATTTTTTGCTTTTTGATCTGCTTTTTCTTGTGCAACAAGATAATTGTATAAATATGTAAGCGTATATTGGATTTAACATAAACATATATATACATATATATACATACATACATATATATATATATATATATATATATATATATATATATTACCATGTTTAATATGTATTGGATTACATGCCACCTACAGGAAAGGGTAGGGGGAAATTGGAACAGAAGGTTTTACAAGGATCAATGTTTAAAAATTATCCTTGCGTATGTTTTGAAAATAAAAAACTGCAATAATTGTATTTTAAGTGTGCATATCCAGAATCATCCTTCCTCAAATGCTGAGCCCCTTCGCTAGGCCTCCTCCAAGCTAACACACACAAGCTAACACACCCTCCCGCAGTCCTCAAAAGACTCGGACCACTACAAACCATTCTCATTTGGTGCAATCTCTCCTGTGCCTCCTGTTCCCCTGACCTTTCTGAACTGTGTCCTTGACCCTTCTCCCTTCTGTCTCTTTGAGGAACACTCTGTTTCATGCCCAAGGCCATTCTTTATAAAACCGCCTTACTTTTTTTTTTTTTCTAATCAATATGCCTTTTAATCATTATCATGTTTCAAACATTTGAACAAAAGATGGGGAAAATTGGGGCAATCCAAATAAAGTGGCACAAGTGTTCAAGGGTGCTTTCTTTTATAAAAGAATGAGTGTTAAATTGTAAAAATTGCTTTCCAGATTTATTTTAGTACCACCTTCTTTCCATTGATCAGAACAGAAAACGAGCTGTTAACACTTAGGCAAAGCCAGTGAAGCCCCTGGCAAGTATCTCGGAGGACAAAAATGGAGACCTCTCACGAAGCGTCCAGTCTCCTAGGAAAAACTCAAATTCTGACATACATTTATTTCCAAAGCAGGAGGACCTCTGTGAGGACACCGGCCTAGCAGTTACCAGGATAAACCGAGCAATGGGTGTGCAAGCGTCTTGTCCACTGAGAGACAAAACAAACCAAGAGAGCCCTAGAAACTTTGAGAGAATTTTCATCCGGGGATCGAGTGCTAAGGAAGAGTATTCCAAAAATAGAGTGGCCAGTAAGGGTGGAGTTGGCAGGAGACAGGTATGAGATCAACATTGCTTCAGAGAGAGGAGACAGGCTTAAAAGAGCAGACAATGCGGTCCCTGAGAAAACTGTTTCTCTTCCTTAACCCCGGCCTACAATCTCCAGGCGCAGCTCCCTCACAGTTGTAGCAGTCTACCTCAGGCGTATCTCCCCAGTGGGAGCCTCCGATATCCTCTCCTCCACTCCCGTCACTCATTTCACTTCTCCTGGGGCTTCCTCTTGATCAGTGGTAATTGCCACTCTTCTCGAAGGCATCTTGAGAGGACGAAGATTCTATCGTAGCCTCCTTGAGCTTTCATGGTTAAATGATGTATATTGATAGTTCTATTTCAATACCAGTAGTTTCGTCGGAAATTCGTGGTATTTCATTCGTTGCATTCAGCCATGCATTCAAAAACGTTATCTTGAGAAAGGATCCGTAAGCTGCTGGAGACTTTCAGAGGAGTCAAATACACACATACATACACACGAAGACACACACACAGAGAAACACACGCACTAACTCACAAGCTAAAAGGAAGAGTACTTAGGAAGTTGGTCTCTGAAATTTCGGGAAAGAATGGAAATGCTGGAGAACAAAGAAAGATGGGGTGGCAGTTGAGGGTATACGGACAGAGTGGGAGAGAGAGGGAGGGAGAGGAGTCATGCAGGAAGTGGAGGAAGAGGAGGTGGCCTTTGTGTTGTGTCAAGGTTCCGGGTCTTGGATCTCGAGAACCCCCAGAGCAGTGTCAAGGCAATGGGAATTGTGTTTAGGGACAGTGCTGCTGCAGAGGAAAGCG
This sequence comes from Sminthopsis crassicaudata, assembly GCF_048593235.1. Lineage (NCBI taxonomy): Eukaryota > Metazoa > Chordata > Mammalia > Dasyuromorphia > Dasyuridae > Sminthopsis > Sminthopsis crassicaudata. Next base: position 48,661,190 of record NC_133620.1, read on the forward strand.
GATAACGACTTGTCCTCGTTAGTATAGTGGTCAGTATCCCCGCCTGTCACGCGGGAGGCCGGGGTTCGATTCCCCGACGGGGAGTGTGCGTCTCTTTTGCACACACCACTTCCAACAGCCTTCATCTCCTTGCTTGTTTCATCACCTCCGAGCGCAAAAGGTATCCATCTTAGGACTCCAAATGGTTCAGCATTACCACTTCCTCCGAGTCCATGCCCAAAGCTGGTCTGACTCCATGCACTCTCCACATCCTCCCCACACACCTCTGGAACCCCAGGAACTCTCACGTTTCGCATTGCGCAGTAACCGTGGATGCTTTTCCACTTTCCCAATCCCTTGCTTCTAGACCTAAAAGGAAGCCAGAGTACAGAACCACGACCCGGTGCCTGAGCTCCGCAGGGTAAGTATCTGGGCTGCTCAGAGAGCGCCTGCTCTAGCCGTAGAGATGCAGTGTTCCAGGAGCTGTTCTTAGGCAATGACACCCGAGTCCTGGGATCCAAGGAGCTCATCCCAGTGCCCAGTCTAGAAATGCACGCAATCTTGCCTGCAAGGGACACGCACCCAACACCCCTAGAACACAGCCACTCACGCCCAAACGTGTGCGGACATGGCCGCACCGAAAAGTGGGGTCAGGAGAACTTCGCGGCAGGATTAAGGGGAGAGAGGGGCCCGTGGAATTGCGGCCAGCGCACTCCGGTGCAAGAGCTGTGGCAACCCAGCCCATAGAAATCACCGGGCTGATCCCGTAACAATCGAAGGTTTGGTCCGGTTCCATTTCTCCCGAACCCCACAGAAAGCTAGTGGGCTTGAGCTGGCCTGCCTGCAGAACGTTTACGGGACTCTCTTTGCTCAATCTCACAGCCTGACGCAACTGCAGCCTTGACCCGCTTCCAGTCTTTCGATGATTGTTCCGGGCTGCGGCCGCACGCGTGGAGTCTAGCTCTGGGACAACTGCACTGCAAGAAACATAACTGAACGGAGCAGCACCAGGAGGGCGTCTCTGGCAGAAGTGGCAGGAGCAATGTCTGAGCTGAGCAAGAAGGGCGGTCGCCAAGGAGCCAAGAGGAGCTTCGGCCTGGCCTGTGCTGGTGTGTGGAGCTAGCGAGCCCACTAGCCGGTACCGGGACGGACAGGACTCTTGCGCTTGCGCTTGCCTCAGCGGGCGTATCAGCAGGAGAAAAGCCACAGCTTGGCAGAGGCAGGTGCGGAGGGACTCGCGAGTTGGTTGATAAAGTGGTGAACACAGCTAACTTGCTTCCAAGCAGTTGAGTCCCGCTAGACGCAGTCTTTACTACGCTTTCTTGCCACACCGCCGACCACTACTCCACAATATAAAGGCTCTTTTCCTTAGGCCGCCCACTGTCCTGTCCCTATCTTCATTTCACACTTCTTAGGATCCCTCTGGTCATGTTCCCCAACTGAGGCCCTCCTGGAGTTTTGGCGTTATCTGGCTAGATCCTGGGCTTTCAGGCCAAACTCAACCTCACTTCATCCCACTTTATTTGAAAAACAATGGAATGTCTAATCAATACTTGGTTCAGGGTCTGTATCTTTGGTAAGCAAACAGGAAAGACCTCTTGTAGAGGGCGGCAGGTAGTGGTGGAACTCTGGGTAAGCTGTAAGACCAAGCACTTGGACTGGTCCCAAGATCCTCAAGAGAACTATTTCGGAAGGTATATTTTGACACCCTAGCTTGGGGGCTCTAGAAAGCACACTAAAACCTCTTGCACATAAATTTTAGGAGTTTTTATTCTGGAAGAGACAGAATTGGCCAGAATTGATCCTTACAAACTCCAAAACTTCTGGATCTCATTACTTACTATGGAGAATCCAATTGAAACCAGATCTGGCCATTCTCTGACATTCCTATCCATCAATTCCAATAAGATTTTGGCAGGAGCTCCAATGCAGAGAGAGCAAGTGAGAAACTATTACAATAGTGTAGGTTTGAGATGATGAGGACCTGCTTTGGGATGGTAGAATGGTGTCACTGAAAAAAAAGGAAGACCATAGGAGAAATGTTGAGAAAGTACAAATGACTAGATTCGAGAGTTATTGTCGATTTGGAAGTAGGGGAATTGGGGTAAGGGAAAGTGAAAAGTCTAAGATGACATTTAGGTTGCCAGCCTAGGACAACAGGTGTTATCTTCTCCCATCAGGGAAATGGGAGGATTTGAGGGGAAAGATCACAAGATCAGTTTTGGCTATGGTGAGTTTCAGATGTGTATGGAACTTCTACTTAAAAGGTATGTAACAGGCATATGGAAATAAGAGACTGCAGGTCAGGAGAAAGGTTTAGGTGCTGTGTAAGAAAATCTGAGAATGATCAATGGCATAGTTAAGTCAAAGACTCACCTGAGAGCTCCCAATTCCCCTCTAAACAATTTTATAATAATTCTTCAGAAGCAATTGTGGGGAGCAGCTAAGTGGTGCAGTGGATAGAACACTGCACCTAGATTCAGGAGAACTGAGTTGAAATCTAGCTTCAAACATGACACTTACTAGCTGTGTGACTTTGGACAAGTCATTTAACTCCCCCCCCAAAAAAAAAAAACCCTTCAATATCTAATTCAATAAAACTAACAAAAGTTTGAATTATAATGTTTGGGCTAGCTTTGTGGAGGACTTGGGGATTAGCCTGAGTCCTTGGTCTTAGTGGAGAAGTGAAGGTCACGCGACAGCCACCATGAGGCTTGTCAGGAATAGAGTCTAGAGTGTTTACTGTCTCTTTCATGTTTCCTTTACAGTCTGTCTGTCACAGTCTAACCCAGTATTGATCTTTGTGCAGGAGGCAGGGGAGCCATGAGGAGGATGGTCAAAGATAGAATGTCTCCTTTCCAGTCCTTCTCAGCCCTTATATACCTTAGTACAATGACATCATTACAGTTTACCGAATATGTGTGAACTAGAGAACCATTACATCACCATGCTAAGTACTAAATATATATGTGAACTAGAGAACCATCATCTCTTCAATTCCACTGAGTTAACACCTTGTTTCCAATATACTTCTCCAGAGTTCTGGCCCTCTACATTGGATGAAACAGTTTTCTAGCCCAAGACAACATAGAGAGCTGACTGAAAAGAATTATCTGACCTGAATGATAATGGATCTCAGGCCTAGTTACTCCCTTGTAAGACTTCTGGATTTCTCAGTCCATAGATGGCAAGGAAGGGGACACTAGTCGGAAGGAGATTACAAGGGACTCTTTGCTGATGTATTTATTGCAAGATGTATTGCATTTCCCATAGGTGAATCTAGGTCACAGTCCCAAGGCAAAGAGGAGCACTTGCATACTGGCACTTGCAACTGAAGGAAAGAGGGAACTCTAGTCACAGTACTAGGAAGGAAAAGAGTGATTGCAGTGGCTCACAAAACTGAGCAAAGTCCAAGAGAAAACAGTGACTACATCTCTTCTTACATCATACTTGGAAAAACCGAAAACTTACAGATGCCCAGAAGCTAGCTCTGAAGATAAAAGCAAGAAAGGGCTGAAGCCTTGGTACGTGTCCTCTGCATCCAGAGAACATTGTCCAACTTCAACATAAATTTAAAAGTGAAGAAATGGATTGGGAAAATGAACAGATGATTTTTTTTAAAGGATTTGACCATAGAAAGTTACTATGGTCTCAGGGAGGATCAAGACACAAAATTAGAACAATATTGACAAGTCAAAAGAGCTACATGCAAAGCCTCAGAAGAGGAAATAAAGCTCTTAAACAACTCTATTTTAGAAAAAGAAAATTAAACAAACCTTCAATGAGTTCTGTAAGAAAATTCCTCATGTCCTGATGGATTTATGATTTTAAAAATGATTACTTCTAATACTATATTAACTTTTTGGAAAAATAGGCAATAGGGTTCTACCAAATTCCTTTAATTATACAAATAAGATGTCTATATGTAAACAAACAAAAGCAAAAATAGAAAGAAAATTGTTGATCAATTTCCACCAGTGAATACTGATGCAAAATTCTAAAGTAAAATACTAATAAGGAGAATACAATTATATCACAAAGATCATACAACTTAACCAGATAGGATTTATATCAGGATTTACATACTAGTTCAATATTAGAAAAAAAAAAAACATTCAGCATAATTGACCATATCAATACTACAACCAACAAAAATCATTTGATACTCAATAGATGCAAAAAAGGCTTTTTGCAAAATTCAAAACTCATTCCTATTAAAAAAAAAAACCCTAGAAAGCGTTGAAGTAGATTTTCCTTAAAATGATAAGTAGCATCTCTCTAAAAGCATTAACAAATATTATTTGTAACTGTAATAAGCTAGAACTTTTCCCAATAAGATCAGAGGTAAAACAAAGAACCTATTATCATCACAACTATTCAATTATAACAATGAGAGAGAAAAATAAATCACAGGAATTAGAACAGGAATGAGAATAGAAAATTATCCTTTGCAGATGATGATATGATAGCGTACTTACCCTTTGGCATTTCTTTATTTAAAGTCCAACAGCAAGAACTAGAAAAGAGAAATCTGTTGAAAATAATCATAGATAATATAAAATACTTGGAATTCTTGAAAAACCCAGGAACACAATTACAGAACACTTTTCATGCAAAGTCAGGTCTGAATAATTGGGGAAATGTTCATTATCCATGGGTAGGCTGCATAAATATAATTAAAATGGCCATTCTATGTCAATTATTTCACTTATTTAGTGCTATACAAATCAAACTACCAAAAATTATTTTATAGAACCAGAAAAAATAACAACACAATTTGGAAGAGCAAAAGATTAAGAATATCCAAAGAATCAAATAAAAATATTGGGAAGAAAGGCAGCCTAAGCAGTACCAGATTGTCAAAACAATCTGGTCCTGGCTAAGAGACAGAGTGGTGAATCAATGGAATAGATTAGACATAGAGTACACAGTAGTACAATGCCAAAGTAATCTAGTGCTCCACAAACACAAAGATCCAAGCTTTGGCATCAAGAATCATTTGTGCTTCTTTAGTCATTTTTCAGTTCTGTTCAACTCTTCACGACCTCTATTGGAGACTCTTGGCAAAAATCCTATAGTGGTTTGTCATTTTCTTCTTCAGTTCTTCTTACAGATGAAGAAACCGAATCAAATAGGATTAAGTGACTCATCCAGGGCCATACAGCTAATAAGTGTGTGAGGCCAAATTTGAACTCATTTTCTTGACTCTATACCCCTGCCATTTTATTCATTGTAACACCTAATTGCTCCCTAGAAACTACATAGACCAAAATATCTCGAACTATATAATAAAGCCAAAATGGCACATAATTTAGGCATAAAGGATGATATTACAAGCACAGAAGGGGATCTTGGAATATTTACTATGTCAAATCTATGGATAAGAGAAAAATTTATGATTACATAAGAACAAGAGAATTACAGGATGTAAAATGGAGAGTTTTGATTATATTAAATTAAAAAGGTTCTGCTCAAACAAAACCAACACATACAAAATTAAAGAGAAAAAAAAAATGGGAAGGGGGATTTTATAGGAAGATGTTCTGATAAAGATCTCATTTAAAAATATGGAAAACTGAAACAAATTTATAAAAATTAGAAGCAGTCCATAATTGATAAATGGTCAAAGAATATGAAGAGGCAATCTGCAGAGAAAGAAACCAAAGCTATCTATAGCCATATTTTTTAAAATGCTCGAAATCACTACTAATTAGAAAAATGGATATTAAAACAACACTGAAGTACCATCTCACACATATCAGATTGATTAATATGACAGAAAAGGAAAATGACACATGTTGGGGGAGGGGGTGGAAAAACTGAGATAAAATTCCTGTTGGTTGAGTAAAGTAATCCAGCTTTTCTGAAGAGAAATTTGGAAATTTGCCCAAAGGGCTATAAAAAGTGTGTATAGCCTTTGACCCAATAATACTACTACCTATATCTGTATCCTAAAGACATTTTTTAAAAGGTAAAAGGATTTATATGTACAAAAACCTAGCAACTTTTTAAAAATAGTGGCTAAGTGTCCAGAAGCAGGAGGGCTTCAATATCAGTTCGGGCTCTGATCTTAGTTGAGGAATGAAGAGGCGGGCACTCAGAGGAATGATTAGGCCGGAGTCCGTTTATTCATGTTTACGTCTCTATTTATGGGAGGGAAATGAACAGATAGTCACACAGCTATAGGTAAGTTTGCATATGTTTTTTAGCCATATCCGCATGCTCTGTTTCAAGTACAACACATCCTCGGACTTCTCAAAAGAGCTGAACTCCTGTAGAAGTGTGGAGAGCCAAACCAGACACTTCCACAAAGTTCCTTACTGAGTCAAAAGGGTTTTATACCTTGCCCTGGGTTCCCCACTGTCTGTGGCCCTCAACAGCTAAGAATTAGAATCTAGAGTATAGTCATCAATTGGGGGATGGCTGTGATATGTGATAGTGACAATCGATTGTGCAATGAGAAATAACAAAAAAACAGTAACAAGCAGGATGCTTTCAGAAAAACCTGAAAAGACTTAACATGAATTGATACAAAGAAAATTGAGTAGGACCAGGCGATCATTGTACACAGTAACAGCATCACTGTAGAATGATCAACTATGAATAACTTAACTGTTCTCAACAATACAGTGATCTGAGATAATGCCGAAGGCCTTGTGATGAAAAATACTATCCACCTCCAGAGAAATAATGGATGGAATCCTCACGCAAAGAGAAATATACTATTTAAAACTTTTTTTTTCTCCCCTTGGGCTTGGGGATTAACACGGTTAATACAGAAATATACTTTGTGTGATTGCACATGTATAATCTCCATCAAATTGCTTGCCTTCTCAAGGACAGGTGAGGGAAGTGATGGAGAAAATTTGGAAAGCAAAATCTGAAGAACGAATGTTAAAAAATAAATTTACATATAATTGATGAAAAAAAACAAACAAACAAACAAACAAACCAAAAACGGAGTTATCTTCACATGGATGATAATTGAAGGAAGGAGTCCTAAGACTTGAGGGTTTATAAAATGAGAAAGAACACTGGGCTTTGCCCATGCTTCTCGGTCTGTTCCCCTTCTTCCCCTCCCTGAGTTTGGATTTGTAGTAGCACACTCTCCAGAACGAAAACAGGTAAGATAATTTGGAGGATTTTGAAGAGAATTTCTCTGATTTGGACACCAATTGAAAAAAGTTTTCTCACACTTAAGCACATCCAATAGAATAAGACTTTTTCCTTCAATTGGTTCTCTTTGGTTGGCTCAGGACCAATCAGGTTCTTTCTGAGTTCCTCCTGGCACACGGATGAAATTGATGCTGAAAGAAAAGAAACAGGAAGCCGGAATAGAATCAAATGGATTGTTTCTCAACCAAATGAAGAGGCCGTCCAAAGACATCCAGATATCTGCAGAGACTGAAGAGACAGAAAAGCAGACATAGGAGCAAAGGGTCAGCTGAAGAAACCCCGTAAATAAAAGGAGGAAAGGAGGCAGGTACTAAGACATGGAATGAAGAGATCTTGGGGTACGGAAAAGATAGGGTAGGTAGGGATTAGAGATTGTTGTTAAGGTCTCTGTTGATTCCAGGAATGGAGCGGTAGTATTCACGGGGACAGACTCGAGTGTACTGAACAACAACGTGATTCCCTGGTGGTCTAGTGGTTAGGATTCGGCGCTCTCACCGCCGCGGCCCGGGTTCGATTCCCGGTCAGGGAATAGATCTTTTATGACATCTTCAGAAGGTCGCTAAGTTCATTTCCTCTGGCGTCTTGCCAAATCATAAGTGAGAAAGAAAAAGAGAATCCAGTAGCTCGAATGTCAAGTTTTTGCCAAAGGATTCTTTGGTTTCCGCAAGGTATGAAAGGGAAGAGGAAGGGAAGAGAAATAAGCTGCTATGAGCTGGAAGATGGAGAGAGAAACATACGCTGCTTCCTAAATGCCAGAGTCGTATCTTGAGTTGAGGGTGTGGAGCCGTCCAAAAGCTGACAAGGGCAGCCAAGGAACCTTGTGATTCCTTGCCCCCACCCCAAAAATAATTTGAATGTTGCATGGGCCGGGAATCGAACCCGGGCCTCCCGCGTGGCAGGCGAGAATTCTACCACTGAACCACCCATGCACACCCGTCGCAACTACTTTCACTCCCATCCTAAAATAGTTCAAAAGTTGGACATCCTCGGCTCCACAAAGCCAACAAGAGGCGAGCTAGCAAGCAAAAGAAAATAGACACAATAGTCGTTAACAGAAAATTTCCTGGAGATTCAAGCGTTCTGAGGGGAGCTGTTCAAAAAGTGGGCACGATCTGTCATTTGAATAGAATTTATGTTAAAATCTTGCTTACACATAAAACAGGAATGGAATCCTGAACGATGGGAAATTTACCACCGAAGCACCCAATTGCAGGACTTTTGTTGTTCAGTTACGTCTCTGATCCCTATGAACACTAGGAAACTTCTGACAGACACTTGGACTTTCTTACACGATGTTGGAGCCCAAAGGAAGAAAAGAGGCCGATTATAGCCTCTTTTACCTACTTTTAAAAAAATCAATGTGGGAGGGGAATACCCTCGAAAATGAGTATGAAGCTAAAGTGTCAGGAGTGGGATTCGAACCCACGCCTCCAGGGGAGACTGCGACCTGAACGCAGCGCCTTAGACCGCTCGGCCATCCTGACTGTCCCCTAAGCTGCCCCCTCCCTCCTTTCTGGTGATATCAGCCATAGTACAACCACTTATGCAGACAGCCCGATTTACTTCATCAGGCTCCTTTCACTCGATTTGATTTCTCCCTCTGGATCCAACACCGTCTGAGAAAATCCATGTGTCCAGAACCAGCCTTCCACTCTCACTGCGCCCCTTTTCACCCACCTCTTCAGGCCACGTAGACCCTCCCCCCGGGGCAAAGAAGTGAACCACAGCAAATCACCCTCCCTTGACCGGAGCCTTTCCGCGGCTCCTGCTCCGCTACACTACAGCTCACCTCACCTTCCTCCACCTGTGTCCTCGATGCCCAGCAGCCTGTCTCTTTAGGGAATGCATGCAACTCCAAGACGAAATTCTGAAACGGCCTTAGAAAGCGCCATCATTTTGCCAGCAAGCAGGTCCCCGGAGCGTCAGTGGAGACAAGCAATAGTTCCCTCGACAAAGGAGCTAGGGATACAAAAAGGAAGGGGAGCGACCCAGAGAACGAAAAAAATGGAGAACTGCCCTCACGCAGCGTACAGTCTCCTGGGGACTTTGCCAGGGAACTGCTCCCAAAGCCGACCTGGCAAAATCAGTCCAGCCTGGAATGGGCATATAAGGGTCAAGTCGACCGGGAGGCCTGTGAAGCAAAATTTAGATCTGGACGAGCTAGTGCTGAGGGGCACCATTCCAAAAAAGAGGGAGGGGGCAGGTAAGAAGGGAAGACCAGATCAACAATGCAGAGGATATGAAAATTATCTTGGAGGGAAAGGACCTGCTCAAGGAGCAATCAGGGACCTTCTCATCCACTTGAACATCGCCCACCAACCTCCCTCATAGCACTTTCTTAGGCACATCTTGTCACTCGCCGCCTTCGCTCGTCGTCTTCACTTTCCTCCCCTGTCCCTAATTTTACCTTCCCCAGGGACTCCCTCTTGAGCGATAGTAATACTCATTCTCCTGAATGCTTATTTTTTTAAAGCATATTGATAATTCTATTTCAACACCATAGGCTTCTTTCGAAATGTGTTGCATTTGACTATGCATTCAAAAACGTAATCGGAGGAGGGATCTGTAGGCTGCTTGAGAGAGAGGAGAGGAGGAGAGAGGGAGACAGAGGCGGATGGGGGGAAAGAGGAGAAGAGAAGGAAGGGGGAGAGGAAAAGGAAGGAAAAAGAGAGAAAAGGCAGAGGGAGAGCGAGGGAGAAAGAAGGAGAGAGAGGGAAAGACTAAGAACTCTTTTGGAAAACAATCCCTTTGATTCCGGGAAAGGACGGACGTCCTGGAGAACAAGGAACAGGGAACGAGAAAAAAGTGCGGAAGTGATTCAAGGTCACTTGAGAGTGAGAGTGGTTTGAGTCAGGCGGGCAGAGGAAAACGTATCTGTAAGGCTAGGATTGAAGACAGGAAAAGGTGCCTAAGCAGCTTCCTCGTTAGTATAGTGGTCAGTATCCCCGCCTGTCACGCGGGAGGCCGGGGTTCGATTCCCCGACGGGGAGCATTCCTCTGTTTTTGAGCACACTACCCAATTCGGGACAGCCCAAGTCTCTTCAAGGGCAAACCTTTGTGGTTCTTCAGTTGAGTGTTTTCCCGTTCCTTTTCCCCAGAATATTTGCCAAACGCACCACACCCTCCCCACCCACTCCCAACCCCAGGCTTTCAAAGAACTCTCCGCTTCGGACTAGCAACCATGGTCGCATTATTCCCTTCTTCCCCAATCCCTTGGCTCCAGACCTAAATTGAAATCTTACAGTACAGAACCAGAACTCGGCCCTATTTCAGCTGGGAGACACTCAGCCAACATCCCCAAACACTCAGTGCCACACACGCAAATATGCGCCTCCACAACCCGATCGCAAAAGTGGGAGCGACAGAATATCATGTCAAAGTCAAATAGAGGGCCGCTGACCGTGCGGGAAGGCCTGTGTAACATTCGGACAGAAGAAATGGGAGAAGTGATGGAACCAAACCACTGAGATCACAATCTGGTCCCGGTGATGGCGATCGTTGGCCCAGAACACAGGAGCCCAGTTCTCTGTTCATTCCCTCTGGTAATCTGGCGGGCTCCAGCGGGCCTGTCTGTGGGGCGGGTGTGAGGCTCGGGTTTCTGCGGTCGCACCATCCCTTGCCGCCAGCCTCGACCTTCTGTGAGGCTGCGGACCTCTAGCGGGAATGGTCTCGGACTGCGTGCGGAACCTGGGAGCCGAGCCTCTGAGATGATTGAGTTGGGGTAGCACCAGGGGGCATCTCTGGCAGAACTGGTAGGAGCCATGTAGGAGCTGAAAGCTTCGCGCAAAGAGGACTGTTGCCAAGGAGCCAAGGAGAACTCTGGGTAGCGCGAATGTGGAGCGAGAGAAGCTAGTGAATGTCGCTGTGAGCAGGGCTCTTGTGCTGGCACCAGATGGAGAATCGTAGGAGGGAAAACTAGGTTTCTGAGCCAGCGTAGACACGGCCCGTCTAGGCTTTGGCGTTGGTGGTATAGTGGTGAGCATAGCTGCCTTCCAAGCAGTTGACCCGGGTTCGATTCCCGGCCAACGCAAATTTTTTTAACAGCCACCAACCCGACCCTTCTCGTAGGACAGCCCTGGAGTTCCTTCCTTTCTACTCGTCTCGCCTCCTTAGGCGCCTCCGGACATATTCCCCAGCTCGAGCGATGGAGTGACTCTTTCTTCTCTTATCTCTGCTTATCTAACTGGTTGTTGGGTCTTGTGCTCAAATCACCAGCTCACTTGGCTGTATTTCACTTCAATAGAAATACAAGAGAGTGTCAATAAGTGCAAGGACTGAGTCTGGTTGATGAACAGGAAATGATTATAGCCTAAGGTCTAAGGTAAAAGACCTTTATCCTATCAAACTTTCGGAGGGAATGGTTATAACCTGAGGACAATTAGGGAAAGTGGGTCAGGGCATTAAAAGAGAATTGTGGTACAACACATCTTTCCGTCTTCACTTCCAGAGTTACATCACTTAAGAAAACCTGTCTGTGTCCTTCTAATTTAAAAAAAAAAAAAAAAATGTACAGAGGTAGGAATCACCTACATACACCATAGCCAGGCACTATGCTATTTTGCATTTTTGTCATTTGATCATTACAGCAATTGTGGGAGGTTATTTCACATTATAACATTAATTATATCTATAATATACAGTACAATAGCTTCACACTTGGCAGTTTTACAGTTGAATCAAAAAGAAGTTATGTTACTTGCTCTGGGTCATAAATTTAGTAAGTAAGTGTATGGAGCTCAGGTTGAATTGAGGTTTTTCATGCTCGAGGCCTTGCGCTCTATGCTTTGAGTCACTGAACTGGTGTGAAAAATGGATAGGCATTTGGTTTTTACAACCAAAGTTATGAAAATTAAATTGGAAAAAATGAAATTTAAATTAGAAAATTGAAAACTTACAGGATATCAAAGAACCACCAGGGCTGCAGGTTTCAATTAATTTAGTTAATGTAATGGCAGGGGCAAAACACGTAGCATGACAATTAAATTTGAGGTCACCATCCTCCCTTGCCCATTGTCTAATAAAGCATAACTGTTATTAAATACCACCAGCTCCTAAGTCCAGCTTAGTCCATTTAAGTAATTTGTCCTAATTAACAAAATGCCCTCATAAATTCATTTACATGCTTTGCTCAAATATCTACCAGGATTTTGGAGAAAACTTCAGGTTTGTATTTTTTCTGGTCACGAGAAGGAATTACCAACTAAGAAGATGCCTTTCAATTGGAGTTCAGCTGAATGATTTATGCTGTATAAATGAGATAGAATATTATTGCTCCCCAAGTAATGATGAAAGGAATGATTTCAGAAAAACTCAGAAAGAACTTCCTACTCTGTTCCAGAGTGGAGAGAGCCCCAAAACTATTCATACAACAGGAAAAAACACCATAAAAATAATGTACTTTGAAAGACTTCAAACTTGTCCAATAACCAATCACAATTCCAGAAGACTCATGATGAAACATGTCACTGATTTCCAGTTATAAAGGTGATGGTCTCAAACTGCAGGTTGAGGTACATTTGATTTTTTAATAATATATCTGGCCAAAGAGAATTGTTTTTTTGTTTTGGGGGTTTTGGGGTTTTTTGTTTGTTTGTTTGTTTATTTTTGCTTGAGTAAACAAGTTTGTAATAAAGATGTTATTTTCCTTTTTTCACAGTGAGGTGGGGATGGTGGGAGGGAAAGAAGGGAGATCTTCATGAAAATATAAAACTTATCCTTTAAAAAGATTTTTTAAAAGAAAAAAAAAAAAAGGAAGGAAAGCAACTTTAATATCCTTAAGACTGATCAACACAACCACCAACTAAGATTCCAAAAGACAATGATTAAGAATGCTACACAGCTGTTGATATTCAACAAGCATTTATTAAGTGCCTACTATATTCCAACCACTGTAATGGTTTCAAAGAACAGAATAAGAGCAAAGATTTAAGGGCATGATCAATGCAGTTGTTTATTTTGCTTTATTATGCATATTCAATAAAAAGGATTTTTTTTTCCAGTGGAGAATGGTTTAAGAGAGGAAAAATATCAGTGTAATTTAATTGTTTTTAAAAAAAAAAAGAAGAGGAGAATTGGAAAACCTGGAGGAGGAGAAAGAAGAGGTTTTTTAAGATGTGGAGTGGATAGGAGAATCAACTGATGCTGGATATAAGAATGGGAAGTCCATGTGGATTAAAAAAAAAAAAAAAAAAAGGATGTGAGTTTTTATGGGGAAAAAATTGACTAGTCAAAGACCTAGTCATGTTGGTAGCCAAAAAGAGAAACAGAAAGGAGAAATAGATGAATGTACAAAGAGATGGAGAGACAGAATCAGATAAAGATAAAGAGACAAAACAAATTGAAATAGAATTTCCGAATGACAAAGACCGAGTGACATAGATAAATACACAAATATAGTCATTGAAAATGGCTCTGAGACTGAGAAAGATTAAGAAAAAGACCAAAAGAGACAAAAACAGAGTCAGAAAATAATGACAGAAACAGATCACAGGATTCCACAAGGCAACAAAGAGAACATATCTAGAGGGAACATTTTGGAATATGCTATATGCAGAGAAGTCCCTGGGTAGGTAGAATGTGTGTGTGTGTGTGTGTGTGTGTGTGTGTGTGTGTGTGTGTGTGTGTGTGTGTGTATGTGTGTGTAGAGAGGGGAACTTTTAATTGATTGAGTAGTCCTTTAAGATATATAGTTGTTCCAAAGAAGGCATGTTCAATCAAGGGATAGGGTATGAAGTCAAATAACAAGTGAATTCAGAAGTGAGAGGTGAAGAAATGGAGGCAACTAGTCAAGATCACTCTGTGTAAGGAGTTTGGTTATGAAAGAGAGTTAAGGTATGATTCCATCATTTGATGAAATAGCAGTGGCAAAAGAAGGATGCATGTCTGTAGATGCAGAAATAAGTCAGTGCATGGAGAGAGAAATGGAAATGAGGGGTAAGAGCAAAGAGGATAAGATACCAAAAGAAAAAGTAGGGGATAGGAGCAAAACACAAAAGTAGAAGAGTTTGGGATGGGGGAGGTCACATGTCAGAATGGAGAAAAGACGAGAACTTGGAAAATCAGAAGGAGAAAGAAGAGGCACTTTGAGTTGTACAGTGGGTAATAGAAACAACTATTTCTGGATATGAAAAGGTAAGTCCATATGGATCATAAATAGAATGTGAAGTTTTATTAAGGGAAAAGAATGCTACAGTTGGTACAAAGTCAGAAGAAAGAAGAGAAGGTCCCACACAGTAGGAGTGGAATCCCTGGTAGACAAGGCTAAAAAATAAAAGTATTGTGGGGTTGCAGTTGGAGACCCAGCTGAGATATTACAAATCATTAATTTGTTCCATTGGGCTGGTTTCCAAGATCTCCAAGATTTTTCTTCATTGTATATTGAGGAGGAAAGGAAAAAGAGAATGCCGGGTTGAAGAAGAGTTTGCAGTCCTCATTGGAAGTAGGAGTTAGTTAGGGGTGATAATGCGGGGTTCGGCAAATCAAGCTAATACTTGACAAGAAGTGACTGGTTTTATAACAAAGGAGGTGAGAAAATTGTTGAGAAGTAATTAAAGATAACTGATGACATACTTTTGAACTGTTTGATCTTAGTGTGCTAACTAGGAAGTCAGAGAGAAAAGGCAAGAATGCATATAGAAGTAGAGAGGGAACAGGAAAAAAATGGGGAGTAGAGGTAGAAGTAGAGATGAACTGTTTTAGGCAATCTGGAAGTTTTCATGTTCTTCAGTAAATCCAAACCTCCTTTCTCTGTTATCGGCTAGAGGAACTATTGAAAAATGGTTCAATTTTTGTTTTGTTTTGTTTTGTTTTTTTGTTTTTTTATTTTTAAATTCAAAGTCTCCAATGAAATCTTGGGAGAGAGGGAATTCCAATTTCTACATTTATTTCAGGAATAACTAAGAAGCTTCCCTACTTAACAAGGGCATGTAAAGGTGAAAAGCTACCAAATGTGTTTAAAATGTCCCGGTCAAGAAAGAGTGCTTTCCTTTTCTGATCTTGAGATGCTGGAAGTGGCAGTTTTGATCAGGCCAGGAATCAATCAACTAGCATTTCTTAAAGCACCTACCATATACCAGGTACTACGCTAAAATGCTCTCAATATAAAGAAAAGTAAAACAAACACAACCAGAGACAGACAAAGAGTTCCTACTCTCAAATAGCAAATGGTCTGATTGGGGAGACTCTGGAAACAGCTATGTACAAACAAGTTACACACAGAATAAATAGGATGAATTCTCCGAGGAAAAGTTTTCAGATTAATGAAGACTTGAGAAAGGTTTCATGCAAAAGATGGGGCATTAGCTAAGGAAGCCACGGAAATTAGGAAGTGGAGAGTTCAGGCATGGGGGACACCCAGAATACAGAGAGATAATCTTTTACTTAGAGGAAAAAGAAAGCTGGTACTACTATGATTTAAAATTTATTCGGGGAAGTGAGGACTAAGAAGACAAAAGGCTCAAAGAGCCAACTAAAGAAGGATTTTAAAAGGATTATATATGTAATTCAAGAGACAAAGAATTACTGAAGTTCACTGGCTGAATAGGGCCGAGATGTGGTCAGACTTTTTTGACAGCAGAGAGGAGAGACTTGATGAAATGAGACCAAGCACCAGACTAATTAGGGTTGGAGGGTAGGTAGATGGATTTGGGGTTGAGAGAGAGCGAAGAGCCTAGGATAACACCTATGGCGAGTACTTTGGAAATTGGTGATACCCTCTACAATTGGAGAAAAGGGGAGGGTGTGAGATCATAAGATCAGTTTTGGACATAGTAACATTAAAATGTTACTATGCAGATGATTTTCAGGTTTACTTACAAAAAAATAACCTCTTTGCTGATCTGTTTTTCACTATTAACTAAGTGTTAGACATGCGCGCAGAAGTTCTGAGAGTTCCGGAAGAGAGAAAGTCATGGCATAAGAACAAAGGGGCAGCTGAGTGACCCATGAATGAAGTGTACAAGGGCAGCGGGCAGCAAGATGAAAAGTGAGGAAAGATGGCAAGGGAGGCGATAGTTTAGGTTCTGAATTTTTATTGTGCACGGAGGTGCTTTGTCCAGAAGAGGTAAGTGGTGGGAGCACTTAGGAGAATAGGCTCATCTGAATATCAATTGGTAGTGAAGGAGGAACGTCAAATTAGAGGAATTTGGAGAAGAGGTCAGACTCGAGTCCAAAGGAGACCCAGAAGAGACTGAGAAGAGAGAAAGCAGAATATTGTACTGAGTTGTGAAGGTGACAGCAATACACAACGTGTTCCCTGGTGGTCTAGTGGTTAGGATTCGGCGCTTTCACCGCCGCGGCCCGGGTTCGATTCCCGGTCAGGGAATGTGTTTTTATATGACCAAAATCTACACCGCTTGCCTACCTATACCTTGCCACTGGATCCAGGTGGCACTAAAGGGGAAAATGAAGCAGATGGCCTTGCACAACAACCCTCCCTCACTTAAATCCAGTTCAAGTACCTATCGTGGCGTCCTCTTCCTGACAGAGCGTCTGCTCTTCCAGAACGAAGGACAAACAACTGCCCGCTCCCTCCTCCTTTCCTGTATTGCTTCGCGTCAGTGCAGCTAAATCTCAGAGACAGAAGAAAAATCCGAGCAAATTGTACCCATTCCAAAGCATCGGTTTTATTCTTCAGGACTGTCTGTCTGGAAAACGTGGAATATCCCAAGAGGGAGGAAGTTTGGAGGCAAAGCAGAGTAGGCAGTATAAAAATTTACTAGAGGTCATGATTTTGGAGTTGCCTAAAGATGTGGATTCATTTCGTACAAGGAAAACTTCCTCCTAGAGAACAGGTCTTTTCTAACTTCTTCGAATTAAAGATGAGTGTCAGGGATTGAGTACCAAGATGGAGAATGCCGGTAAAGACAAGGCAAGGTTAACCTTCTTGGTGAATGCAAGTTGGCTAAGGAGAGCCCTTGACACTTCCGGAAAGTGCTAAAACTACATTTTGCATGGGCCGGGAATCGAACCCGGGCCTCCCGCGTGGCAGGCGAGAATTCTACCACTGAACCACCCATGCAATTGATGTTAACTGTTTGTTTGCTGCTTCTAGTGTTGATGAATATAGGACTCATTCTGGTGAGAAAAGACCTTTGCTCAAAATTCGACGTAATACTCATCCTAACCTTCCTCAGCCTCAGAGCCATCCACTCTCTAATGTTTCCTCCCCTTCGTTTTCTTCTTTCTCCTTCCCTTTCTTCCTCCTTCCTCCTCATCTCACCTCCTCCTGCTTCTGGCTGCTGTTGCTCCCCGTGCTCTTCCATGAAAAGCCTATGAATCGCCTAAAAGTAGCTGAAGCTTAATATTGGTGGGAAGAGCCGAAGGAGACGCGATATCCGAGTGTGCATCTGTTTTCCAATTTACCTATATAGGGCAAAGATCCAACTTGGTTCCCAAATTGTGCTCGCTCCTCCACACACTTCTAATACACACAATCATCACACGAGGAAGTCTAGAGAACTGGGGAGAAGGGAGTGAGTTGGAGTTAGGGATCAGAGAAGATAGCTTCCTCTTCCTCAACCTCGAGAACACCCTGGAACCATATTGGCGGACAAAAGATACGCATTAAAAGTAGGATTTGAAGCGGAACCTCTGGAGGAGTTCCAGACCTGACCTCATCGCCTTAGATGGTTTGACCATTATGATTTTATACCAAGAAGTTTCCTCACTCTTAAGCATCGGAAGAGCTTCAATATAAACACGCGCTCAGACCTCTCGGTTCAGTGAATTCAGATCCTTCCAAAATGCCATCCTCTTCCACATTTCCTGTTCTCTCATCCGGACACTAGTACAATCCAAACAAGACCAGGAATCCAAAACTATCCTTTTCCGCACGATTCTCAATCTCCCGTCTTCTCTCGATGCAGATAAAACCCTTCTGAGGAGCCCTAACACCTGCTCCACAAAAACCATCCTTACTTGACCCATTTCCTCCTCTCCTGCTGAGTCTGCAGCACCACACTCCCGCTTTTGGAGAACGCCTGCAGCTCACCCCCGAAGCCATTTATACTGGGGCCACCCTCTTTCCAAAGAGAAGGTCCCCAGCGCCGGCCCAGGCTGAAAGCAGGGAGAGGGTTGACATCTAGGCGCCAACAGAATGGGCTTGAGCCGAATATCTCAGATGAGGAAAGAACTGGAGATTCGCTCTCAAGCCTCCTCCCATCTCCTGGGGAAAACTCGACTTCGCCTTCCCAAAGCAGGAGGGCTTCGGTGAAGGCCCCGGCCTAGCCTTGACCAAGGCACACAGAAAAACGGGGAGTACAGTGACGTGTTGACTGCGGCCTGAGGCAAAGCTTAGACCCGGCATGACCTAGAGGCACTGGAGAGTTTCCACCCGGGGAGTGAATGAATGAATGGTGTAGGAGTTTGTTACAACCAGAGAAAGTTGGGGGTGGTAGATAATGAAGGAGGTAGCAAGGAAGAGAGACTAGATCAACAATGCAAAGAAAGGGAAAATTAGTCAGGAGGGAAAGGATCGGCTCAAAAGAAAGATTCTGTCCCTGAGTTTTCAGTTGCCTTGCTTTCTAGTGGCACTAGCCTCCCATCTATCCCCCACTAACTTCTAGGCGAAGCTTCTTCACTACACCCATCTTTCCCAGCCTCATTTCCCCACCAGAAGCATTCTCTCGTGCTCTTGTGAGATTGTGGAGTGACTCGCAGGGTGGAGTAGGAAAACTAGTAGGTTTGAAGCCCACAACGAAGAACAAGAGAAATTTAGTAAAATAGGAAACGCTGCAGTCTAAGAAATATATACAGCCAATTTCTACGAAAATAACACTTCTGGCACCTTCCTCGTTAGTATAGTGGTGAGTATCCCCGCCTGTCACGCGGGAGACCGGGGTTCCCCGACGGGGAGGAAATGTAATTTTTGCTCAAGCCGCCAACTTCACCAAAGATTGCCACTGTAGTCATCTTCACCAGGGACACCGGGTATCAATATTCCTTGTAGCCATGGCCTATGGGTCCCCTCTTTCGCTATCAATTCCCCGTCTCTTCCTCCAAAAAGAAGTGGGAGAGGTGGGGAAAGTCCCGGAATCTTTTGCATACACCATTGATCTTGCTCCTCTCCCCGCCGCAACTCAACCACATCCTAGTTCCCACTTCCCGACCTCTCTCCCAGTTTTCTTCCTATCCACCTAACTGGTTTTTCTCTTTCTCCTTTGCTGGATCTTCTACATCTCAGGCTCCAACGGTAAGTTTACTTCAGAGAAATTCCTTGAGTCTTCTTGTCTTCTCCCTCTATTCTATTCCCTTGCTCTCAAACTCTCAAGGGATTAATTACCATCTCTATGCTGATTCTCGAAATCTGCCTCCATCACTTTTCTTACCTCCAATCTCGCATCTCCAAGGGCTTTTCTGACATTTCACACTGGATATTCAGTAGATTTTTGAAACTCAATATGTCCAAAAGAGAGCTCATGGTATTCTCCCCCAAATCTTCCCCATCTTCCTTCCCTTTTATAGTAGAGGGCAACATCTTCCCAGTCCCTCAGGCCGGAAATCTAGGAGTCATCTTTGATTGCTCATTATCTTTTTTATTATCATTAAAGCTTTTTATTTTTCAAAACATATACATGAATAATTCTTCCACATTAATCATTGCAAAACCCTGTATTCCAATGTCCTCCCTTCCCCCACTCTCTTCTCTAGATGGCAACTAATCCAATATATGTGAAATATGGTAGAAATATATGTTAAACTCAATATTTGCATACATATTTATACAATTATCTTGCTGCACAAGAAAAATCAAATCAAACCGGAAAAAAAATGAGAAAGAAAATAAAATGCAAGCAAACAACAAAAAGAGTGAAAATGCTATGTTGTGAACCACACTCGGTTCCCAGAGTCCTCTCTCTGGGTATGATGACTCTCTTCATCACAAGATCATTGGAACTGGCCTGAATCATGTCCATCACAATTGATCATCGTATAATCTTCTTATTGCTGTGTACCATGATCTCCTGGTTCTGCTCATTTCACTTAGTATCAATTCATATAAGTCTCTCCAGGCCTCTATGAAATCATCCTGCTTATGATTTCTTACAGAACAATAACATTCCATAACATTCATATATCATAACTTATTCAGCCATTCTCCAGCTGATGGGCATCCACTCAGTTTCCATTTTCTTGCCACTACAAAAAGGGCTGCTACAAACATTTTTGCACATGTGGGTCCCCTTCCCTCCTTTAAGATCTCTGAGATATAAACCCAGTAGAAACACTGCTGGATCAAAGGATATGTACAGTTTGCTCACGATCTTTCAAGCCGTCTTCCTCTTCTCCCCACATTCAATCTGTTGCACTAGATTTCACCTTTGCAACCCCTGACGAATAAGCTTCCTTCACTCCCCTGACTTGGTCACCATTCTAAAGCACTTCCTCATGATCCTACACCTGGATTATTGCTGTAGCCTTCAAGGGGGTTTGCCTGCCTCAAGTCTTCCCCCACTCCAATCCATTCTCCATTCAGTCACGTAAATAATTTCCCCTAAAATGCAGGTGTAATTATGCTAACTCCCCCCCACCAAAAAAAACCCTCATAATAAACTCGTTAGTTTCCCATTGCTTCTAGAATAAAATACAAAATGTTCTGACTGTCATTTAAAAACTTTCCTCCTATCTTTCCAGTCTTTATCTTATTGCCCACTCTGTACTCTTCGAAGTAGAGACTCTAATCTGGTGTTGTACAAAGAACAAAACACTCCGACGTTGCAGACGATGGAAAGTTCAGAACAGGAATGCACATGTGGAAGGCGGGCCTTTTGAAACTCCCCAACAATATACTTGCAGATGAGAAAGGGAGGGAAACCTTTAAAAGCCCAGGGCATACATACCTTAAGACGACTCAAAGTTTCTTTGACGATCAAAGATGGGGGTGAAGAGAGTCATACGTGTCTTGCATGGGTGGTTCAGTGGTAGAATTCTCGCCTCCCACGCGGGAGGCCCGGGTTCGATTCCCGGCCCATGCAAAATTAAGAATTTTAGGACGTTTTCTTTGGATTTCTTCCAGTGCCTCTCCGTCCTCCACCCCAACGCCCGACTTCCCCGGCTACATTAAGTCTCAATTAAAACCCTACCTACTGCAGGAACCCTTTCTTAATGTCTCAATTCTACTGCCTTCCTTATTTTAAATATTTCGCATTCATTCTGTGCATGACTGGCTTTGTCTATGTTTATTTCCATATTATCTTCCCCTTTAGATAGTAAGTCATTAGGGCAGTTACTGTCTTTAGCCTCTTTTTTGGAGCCTCCATGTTTGGCTTAATTCCTCGAAAGTAGTAGGCGCTTAATAATAAGTATTTGATTATTTATGACTGCACGTGTTGTGGACAGCAGGCCGTGCGTAATTCCCAGACACAATCCCACTCAAGCACACTAGGACACAACCCGATTGGAAAGCGTGAGGAACTACTACGTGGCAGGAGGAAGATGAGGGCCGCGAGGACTCGGGCACAGCGGTGAAGGATCAGGGCAGGCCACACGGGAGGCAACCCAATATTCAGAGATCCTGATTCTGTGAGGTCGTAAGCTTAGGCCTAAGACACAGAAGTGTACAAGTAAATCTGAGCGAAATGATATTAAAATCATGGAAGTTCCTGCAGTGGGACAGGAAATTGATCTGCCTATATTCTGCATATCTCGTCCCATAGTTGCTCGCACTCCAGAAAGAATAAAGTAAAACTTTGGGAGTACTTGAAGGAGGATTCTCTCACGGTTGAGCACAAGCAAGAGAATGAGACTCCCTTTTTCCAGGTGTCAGCTCCCAACCAAGCTCTTTCTGAGCGACTCCTGGACTAGTGATGGAACTGATACTGACCAGAAAAGAGCAGTAACAGATGTCCAGAGGAGAGCCAAAAGAATTGTTACTAAGCTCAAGGTGCAAAAGCAGCCAGATATTCTCAGATGTTCTGAAAACAAAGAAGGGCATTGCAGCAAAGAGGAGGAGACGCAAAAGAGGAGCAAAGAGGAAACTGATGAGATGCAAAGAATGAAATACCCAGCAGGTACTTGGGTATGGAATGAGGAAAGATTCAGGAAAGATGGCGGTGGAGGTAGAAGTCTGGGATTCATATTCTAATTGTGTGTGTAGGTACTTTGTTCAAGTGAGGTCAGAAATTAGTAGTAGTGGAACTATGTGGCATGTGGGAGAGGCACAGTAGGGTTGTGGGCATCAGTTCGTAGGGAATGCTCAGTGTTGGGAATGGAAGGGCGGAACATAGGTCCAATGGATCCCCAGAAAAAACTGAGAAGTGGGAGAGATGCACAGATCCAGTCTCTTGCAGAATGGGAAAAGGAAGAGCAGTCTGCTGTCTTCCCTGGTGGTCTAGTGGTTAGGATTCGGCGCTCTCACCGCCGCGGCCCGGGTTCGATTCCCGGTCAGGGAAAGAGTTTTTATGCCAACATTAAAATGATCACCAGTGATCATGAGCTACCTCTAGGAGACGCTGTCTTTCCCGGAAGCCCTCAAGTAGTCGGTATAGACAGCCCCAGCTGCAAATGATCCACCCGGTTCCCTCGTTCTGTTACTTAATTTCCCTTAGGCTATTAGCCAAGCCCCAAGTGCGTAAGAAAAACCAGAGTAGAACCTCGCCAATCCAAGAATGAAGGGGCGAGGACACTACTAGGAAAACGAATCAGAACAGAGGCGGCAGAAACTTTTCTCAGGAGCCTGGTTCTTTGAGTGGCAAAGAAGGCGATTTTCTTCCCTCTGTTCATCACCCGAGAAACAAGGTACAAGAGAGAAGGGGAGGTAGCAAGTGCTAGGGGGAGAAAGTGAAGACGATGGTCATGATAAAAAATTGCGCTGCTTCCAAGAAATGATGTAGTGACCTTCGCGGAGCTGTTCAAAATGCTCCCAGAATTTATCCTAAAAGAAAAAAAAGTTTTAGTTTTGCATGGGCCGGGAATCGAACCCGGGCCTCCCGCGTGGCAGGCGAGAATTCTACCACTGAACCACCCATGCAAGACACATATGGTTCTCTTCACCCCCATCTTTGATCGTCACAGAAACTTTGAGCCTTCATATGCCCTGGGCTTTTAAAGGTTTCCCTCCTTTTTTCATCTGCAAGTATATTGTTGGGGAGTTTCAAAAGGCCCGCCTTCCACATGTGCATTCCTCTTCTGAACTTTCCAACGTCTGCAAAAGTTTTAAGGTTGGCCTTAAATGACCTATAGTCTTTCCACACACGCTTAAATGCATACTGGGATAAGGGAAAGGATCGATGCTCCAAACAAATGGTTAGTTTATCATTTACTCCACCAAAGCTGAGGCAGCGATGGGAAGGAAAAAGGACAATGTCAGGAGTGGGATTCGAACCCACGCCTCCAGGGGAGACTGCGACCTGAACGCAGCGCCTTAGACCGCTCGGCCATCCTGACTGTGCTCTCTAAATTCCCCCTCCCTTCTCCTTGGCCGTACCAACCACAACATACTTTCAAATTCAGATTTTTCCAATTCATTTCACCCACTCCTTTCAACAACATTTCGTTTCTCGCACGCTAATCTCTCCCTCTGGCACCAGCACTAAGAAAGTCCACGTGTCCAGAACCATCCTTCCACACACGCTGGGTGCCCTTCCCACTCGCCTTTCCAGACAACACAAACACTCTCCTACGAATCTCAAAGACCCGCTACAAAGTACCCTACCCCTCCGCTGCTTCGCAGCACCTCCCTTTCCTACCCCGTCACTTTGCGGAACTTTCGCAGCTCAGCCCCGAGGCCATTCTTGCTAGGGCCTCCCTCTTTCCAACAAGCAGGGGCCCTGCGCCTAATGGAAGCCACGCAATGGCTCACTTGATATTGCGTCTGTGGATGAGACTGCGTAAGGGGAGAGTCACTTGGAGAAAGAACTGGAGACCTCACGTAGCGTCCGATCTCGCTGGAAACAGGATTCCCCAGAGAACAGGTCTCAAAGTCGGCGATCCTGTAGAAGAGTCGATTTAGCCGTGCCCAGGAGACACCAGCGAATGGTTGTGCAAGCGTCTCTTCCACTGTGCCCAGTGAAGCAAAGCTTAGACCGGGAGGTTCCTAGAAGGACATTCCAAAAAGAGAAGAGTTATGGGGTTAGCATGGAAAAGGATCAGGTCAGCACTGCAGCGAAGTGAAAATGGTCCAGGAGGGAAGAGACTCGCTCCAAGGAGCAGTCGATGGGACTGCTCTCGTTTCTCCCCCCTCCACTCATCTGCCCATAGCCATCATCCAGGTGCAGCTTCCTTATCTGATACTTTCTCAGCCACATCCCCTTACCCGCCACCTTGGATTTTCTTTCCCCTCCCTCCTCCTCCGCTTTATTTTGCTTCTCCATTACCTCCCCTATTTCACGTCCTCCTGGGTTTCCACTCAATCAAGAGTAACTTTCACTTCCCTAGAAGGTAATAGAGAGCACAAGGGTTTTTACTCTAAAATCCCTGTAATTGGTTAATTTAAAAAAAAAAAAAAAAAAAAAAAAAAAAAAAAAAAAAAAAAAGATAGTTCTATTCCTTTAACATTGATTACTTTGTAAATATTTTAGATTTCATTTTATACATTCAAAAACATTATCCTTAGAAATCCATAGGCTATTAGAGACTTTCTAAAGAGTCACACATACACACATACTTACAAGCACACCCTAATATTGTACACCCTGAAGTCGAAGCATTTCTTCCTTTAGAGAGCGGGTTCTTTAATTCTGAGGGGGGAAAAATTGATATCTAGGAGGATATGGGACCAAAGGTGTAATCTGGCAAGGTGGCTCGCGAGGTCAAAAAAGAGAGTGAAAGGTTTTTGAGGCGGGCAGAAGAGGTAGGAAAGAAGGAAGGTCTTTTCTGTTTTGTAAAGCTCAGAAGCTGTGGGACCTACGAAGCTCCAATCAGAGATTGGCAGGAGAAAAAAATATACATATATATGTAGAGGATAGGGTATATAGACAGTTGTAATGTGCAGTATACTTTTCTCATTAGGGGAGTGGCCTCTGCCTGTCACGCGAGAAGTTGGGGTTCGATTCCCAGATCAGGAAGTTGCGTGTATGTTTTGCATCCGCTCTCCTATTCCTTTCTCTGCAGCGGCCCCACTCCTGGCCCTCAAAGTCTCTCCAAAAGCAAAAGACGCCTTTGTGGCACTAGGAGACCCAGCCCCAAACGCATCATTTCCCTGGAATCCTTGTCCCATCACAAGCTTTCAAGAGGCCCTCTTCTGTCCCTTTGCTCCCCCTCCTCCTAGGCGCCCGCTAGCTGGCCCTTCTTCTACCCTAGGCGCTCAAGAGCATCTGCATCTCTTATTCCTTGAAGTCTCGATTGGGGTCTCCTTGTCAATCCCTCGATCGAAAAAGAAACCGGACAAGAGCCAGGAGGGTTCTTCGCAGAGGAAGCTGATGGACTGCTTTCGGAGCCTCTGCTAAGGACCTGTATCAACGCTGCCCCCTCTCCCCAGGGCTCAAAGGAGCTCGCCACTGTACTGTCTCTGAATGCAAGCGCTCTCGACTGCCGGGGGCACACAACTAGCACCCCCAGAAGGCTCGGTTCCACTCATGCAAAGACGCGCCAACTAACCCGACCAAAGGGGTCGTAAGGGAACTCAAGTCAAGGTCATGTAGAGGACCGCAGATGGTTTGGGCAGGGCTGTGGGCTACTGGAGCAGAACACGCCGGAGACGAGATGTGGCAACCCAACCCCCAGAGATCACAACGCAATGGTGGTCTTAAGCCCAAAACACAAGACCCCTTCTTGGTTCATTTCCTCCTGAGAATTGGCGGGCTTCTGAGAGTTGGTTTCCGCAGTCTTCCCACTAGCGTCGGCGGTAGTCCGGGGCCGCAGATCCTGGGCGAGAACGATCCGCGATTGTAGCTCGAAATCGAGGAGATGCGGGGACCTCGGGGCAATGAGGGATGAGGCTGAGCTCGGACAGTACCAGTCTTTAGTAGAAGTGACAGAAGCCCTGTGCAGGCCTCCTTGCCAAGGAGCCAAGAAGAGATCTGGGCTGGTCTCGGCTCGAGTGTGGTTCGAGCAGGACAAGTCCAGTCTCGGATAGAGCTCTTCTGCAGCAGGTTTCAGCGGGAGGATCAGTAAAAAAGCAGTCGGTTTGGGCCTGGGAAGAGAGACTTTTATAAGGCACAGATAGCAATACTATTCCTGTGTGCGTTGGTGGTATAGTGGTGAGCATAGCTGCCTTCCAAGCAGTTGACCCGGGTTCGATTCCCGGCCAACGCAACTTTTTCATTTTTTTTTCCTCTCCTCCCTGCGACCCCTCAGCACCCTTACACTTACTGGCCCCTGCCAAGTACCTCTCTTGATTTCACCCCACTTTAGAGACCTTGGTACTTATTCTCCAGCCTGAGAGTCCTAGGGAGCCATTCATCTCTCTTCTACCGCATCCTCTCCAATTATGGGGCTGTTGCTAGCTCTAGACCTCAAAACCCACTTCATTTCAATTGGACAGCAACGGAGTTACAATATGTGCAAGGTCTCTTCTTCTTAGAAGGCTGCATCTTTGGTCCACCAACAAGAAAGAGTCCCTTCGTACACGTCCTAGGAGTTCTTTATTCTGTAGGCACCGATAGTGGAATAGAACTTATCCTCACGCACTCCAAAGGATCTGATCCATTAGGACATTCTCTCTGAAAGTGGAGATCCAGCTAAAGCCGGATCCATTCTCTGAATATCTCGTTCAATTTGATTTTGATGTAGGTTCCGATTCAGAAACCTACTAAACTGTTACGTCATCTAGGTTTGAAGTGAAATAGACCTTCCGGAGGTAGCTGGATTGTTAGGATTCTTACAAGGTGCTCAGAATTGATAGAGACAATAATTATCTAATTTAGCATGGTTCAGTATGATTGATCTGATCTACAAGGAGATGTTATGGGCCAGAACTTGAAACAACGTGCTGAGTGGAATTGAGGAGACGGTGGTTAAATCTACTTTTCCATTGATTTAATCCTACAATAAATAATGGTTTCCTAGTGATATGATTGGTGTGTACTCTGTTGTAGCATATAAGCAAGAAGCTCTCAGAGCCAGACACACAAGCCCACTCGGAGGTGGAGACAGATTCATTCCATCTTCCACCTTTGTGCTGGCTGGAGGCTGACGTACAAACCTTTGGATTCGGAGACATTGGGAGGGAGCTAGAGGCAGAAGCTAGCAGAGGCAAAGGACTAGCAGCTTAAGCACTGAAACCAAGATCCAGAAGGCCTCCAGAAAAGTAGCCGAGCCCCAAGTGAAGGAGATAAGATTTTGACGGAGAAAATAAAGGATTTGGACTTAATCCCTGGCTGCATTCAGGGTGATTACACTGAACTGAAACTAAGACTGCTCCCAGAAGCCCCTCAAGAAACCTGCTCCCAGAAAACATTATATTTTAGAGAAAAAATTACACTGGATCACTGAAAAAAAAAAAGGGGGGGATATGAAGAGAAATGTTAGAAAGATAGAAATGATAGGTCCTGACAATTTGCTGGTCTTGGGAGAGGAAGGCCTAGGTGCCTTGAACATTGGCGGTACTCTTTACAAGAAGGAAAAGGGTTTGAGGGGAAAGATCTGAGATGCACTTTAGATATGGTGAGTTTAAAATGTCTATGGGACTTCTTCGAGGAAGTCTAATAGTTGGAGATGAGAGACTGGAGGTAGGGAGGAAGGTTAGAGTTAGTTAAGTAAATCTGAGAGTCAGCCACATAGGGATGATAATTGAAGGAGGAGGGTCCCAGTCTTAGGGATTCGTGGGACAAGCACTAGGCTTTGCCTACTATCCTTCTCTCCCTGTCCCCTTCCTATAAGTTTGGATTTGTATTTGCACGTGCTTGCTTCAGGATAAAGCAGAACGTGGAAGACTGCGGTCTTAATATGTAAGCCTCCCTCTCTTCTAGCATTCACAACCAATCGAGCTCTTTTTGAGTTACACCAGTTGTTACGCAACCATTTTTCAGTTGTCTGACTTTTTGTGACCCCCATTTTAGGATTTTTCTTGACAGAGATACTGGAGTGAGTTACTATTTCCTTCTCGAGCTCATTTTACAAATAAGGAAACTGAGGCAAGTAGAGTTAAGTGACGAATCCAAGGTAACACAACTAGTAAGTGTCTGAGACCAGATATAAACTGGTGAAAATGAGTCATCCTTCAGTCTAGGCTCTACGGCCGGAACTCTATTCACTGTTCCACCTAGCAGATAATAGGTAAAAGTAAAACCAGTAAAACCAGAGTAGAGAAAAAACATTGTTACTAAGCCCAAGGAAAAGTCTGCAGAAGCTCAAGTATTCTCAGAGGTCCTGAAGAGACAGGAAGGATAGGATATGGGGACAAAAGAGCAAATGAAGCGACCCTTTGAACTAAAGTTGGAAGGATGGCAGAAAATGAGAGACTCGGGCCAGGAAAGACGGGTAGAGATTTGGGTTTCGAATCCTTACGATGTAGGTTCTTTGTTCGTGAGAGGCAAACTGGCGTAGCATTTAATGGAATGGGCTAGCCTGTGAGAGAGGGCCAGGAGGGTGGGTGGCCCTAGATTGGTATTGCCGGTGGGTGAGAGTGGTTCAGGAGCTAACAATGTCTGCAACAAACACTAACTGTAGCATCCCTGGATAGCAAAAGTCGTGTATTGTGCTGAATGAAGAAGAGACGAGATTACATATTCAATCCCTGGTGGTCTAGTGGTTAGGATTCGGCGCTTTCACCGCCGCGGCCCGGGTTCGATTCCCGGTCAGGGAAGAACGTTTTTGTTGCACTGAGCTGGCCAGTTAGGCGAGCAAGGAACAAGTAACCAAGCTAACTCTTTATTCTGCTCCCTGTTCCCTGGTCAGTTCGTGCAGTATTATTTTTTCCGCCTCGGCCCCGCCACCAAATTTCCGGAAGTCAAAAGGAATCCAGAGCGGAATGGAGCCCTGCATGCACGCGTCCTCTTGGCTCGCTTGCATTGTCTGGTGTTTCTCGTTGGATGGGGCGGGTATGTGAGGGTTGCCTCTCAAGATGAGATGACTTTCGCAAGAAGGCTTGATCTGGAAGTATTTTATTTTATTTTAACTTTATGGCAGTTACGGCTTTTTGGTTCTTACTCCAAGAACTGAGTTGCACCTGAGCATCCTTTAGCAGTACCGGGTGACAAGGATTGGGAGAAGCCAGGTGAGGATGATAGTGCGGATGAGATTAGGAGTTCGCAGGGGCAGCTAAGAGCAAGAAAACAGCGGTGATTTAAAAAAAAAAAAAAAACATGCATGGGCCGGGAATCGAACCCGGGCCTCCCGCGTGGCAGGCGAGAATTCTACCACTGAACCACCCATGCCATACAAGGAAAGCTCCATCCTTCTCCCTCTAATCTTATAGAACTGACAGAGCACTCCGGGGGATCTGACTGTGTGGTCTTCTTCTGAAAGCCCCTGCCTCAACCAGAGCAACTTCTATTTCCACTTAATTTCTTTGGGATCCACTAATTCAGGCCTTCATTGCCTCTTAGCAGGACTCTCGTAATACTTGCTTGATCTTCCTTTTGCTAGTCTCTCTACATTTATTTCTGCCTTTCCAATTTTTATAGTTCTAACCAAAATCCA
This sequence comes from Sminthopsis crassicaudata, assembly GCF_048593235.1. Classification (NCBI taxonomy): domain Eukaryota; kingdom Metazoa; phylum Chordata; class Mammalia; order Dasyuromorphia; family Dasyuridae; genus Sminthopsis; species Sminthopsis crassicaudata. Next base: position 48,690,863 of record NC_133620.1, read on the forward strand.
TTTCCCAGTGCTCGTTTGTCTAATTTTCAAGAATTCGTTTATCCCACCATGTGGGATACGAAAGGGGGGCGAGGGGGCGCTAATCCTCTGTTTACAACTCAAAGCTAACAGTGGAAAGAAATAGAATACAGTGAAACCGAGAGTCCCTTTCAGAATAATGATTGTATTTTATAACCCTGTACAGACTATGAACACTGAATAGCTTCATTGAATAAGAAATTTGCTCCAAGGCAAAAACAACTCTGGTACCTTTGTTCCTGACTGATCTTCTTCGTTTTTTTTTTTTTTTGTTTTTTTTTTTTTAATTTAAAAAAATTATTTTTAAAATTAAATGTAAAAATTACTTTCAACATTCATTGTTCCAAAATTTTTAGTTCCAATTTTTTTTCTCCCTCTTTTACCTTCCCCCTCCCCAAGACAGCAAGCAATCTCACATAGGTTGTAATAGTACTCTGAGTCCTGAAATTTCTCAGGCAAAAAGGGGTTTCCAGTTGAAAAAGTTTAAGAAGCCCTGAGCTATGTCCATTTGCTGAACAACCAGACTAATGGAGCTCACCAGCAATTCAACCCATTGATGAATCAGACTAACAACAACAGATAAATCTATCTATCCAAGTTCTTTTTTTTTTTAATTAATTAATTTTACAAAAATGTCATGCATAGGTAATTTTCCATCATTGACAATTGCAAAACCTTTTGATCCAACTTTCCCCTTCCTTCCCCCAACCCCTTCCCCCAGATAGCAGGATGACCAATATATATTAAATGTTAAAGTATAAGTTAAATACAATATATCTATACACGTCCAAACAGTTATTTTGCTGTACAAAAACAATCTAGCCATGTTCTTTAAAGCTATCTAAAAGAAGAAATTTAAACTCAGTCTACCAATGTACTCAGCCACTCAGTCATACTCCCAGTGAACTTCATTCATAAGGCCTTCAGGAGAAAGAAAAATTCAGGGTTCTGTGGAAAATGCTTTATAAGCATTGGAAAAGGAATGGATGTCCATCAGTTGGGGAATGGCTCGGCAAAATTCTGTTATATGAAGGTAATAGAATATTATTGTTCTTTTAAAAATGATGAACAAGCTGATTATAGAAAGACTGGAAAGATTTACATGAACTGATACTGAGGCGAATGAGCAGAACCAAGAATACATTGTATACAGTAACAGCAAGAATGTGCCATGATCAGCTATGAACGATTTGGTTGTTCTCAGTAGTGCAGTGATCCAAAGCAATCCCAATAGACTTTGGACAGAAAATACCACCTGCATCTATAAAAAGAACAAAGGAGACAAAATGTAAATCAACACATGCTGTGTTCACTTCTTTTTTCTGGTTTTTTTTTTTAAATCTCTTCCATGGTTTTTCCCTTTTGCTCTGATTTTTCTCTCCCAACATGATTCACAAAGCAATGTGTATTAAAAATAAATAAAAATTTAAAATAAAAATAAAATTACTACAATTTTAAAAAGAGAGAAATGCTTTATAAGTGCTGTTGTTCCCAAGCCATTTTTTGGTAAATTACTTGAATAAGACCAGTCTAATATTAAGTAAAATCATATCATTAGGAAATCTGAGTTAGAAGTTTAATCACTTACAAATTTGCTCCTTGATTCTAAGGTAGTGTTAGGCCTTTAGAAGATTCAACTTGCTAATGATAGTGTGGATTAGGGGGAGTCAACACATAAGAGGTTCATGTTTTAATATTTCAAGCCTTATACAATGTCTTTATATGAGCTTTCCAACCTTATTTCATATTATTCCCCTTCATGAAAAATATTTTCTGTTATGGATTTTGAATGCAAACTTTTGTTGAGTAGAAGAATTATGATCTGAAAGTCAATCAAAGAGCATTTATTAATTGCCTATGTGCCAGACATTGTGCTAAACACCATCAATACAATGTAGGGGAAAGAAAAAAACATGGTCCCTGCTCATAGTTCATAGTGTAATGGGCTGGAAATAGGGGGAGATGCAAATAATAATTAAGAAACCAACTATGTACAGGATAAATTGAAGATAATCAACAGAAGAAAGGCACTAGGTTCCTGCAAAAGCTGGCATTTTACTTGGAACTTGAACGTAATCAGAGAGGGAAGGAAATGATGAAATGGAGGGAGAGTAACATTGTTCTCATCTGTTTTGCATGTACTTGTCTTTTCTGAGTGGGCCTGTATTGATAAAAGGAGAAGGAGAATAAAGAGAGGATAGTAAGCCTTTCAATTAATATTAAAAGAAAATTTTGTCCCTCAAACTTAAACATAATTGGAAATTAAGTAACTCCTAATGTTTAGCTGAATTTACTGGGTCTCATAATTTGTATAATTAGCTATCAGTCAAGACTAAATAGTCAATATGGAAGGTCTTGGGAATGTAGACTAAGAAATGTTAAAAGATAACTTTTTTTTTTTAAATCTGATCAGTTATTATTGGACTTGTGTAATTTGCTATTATTTGAATCTTTTTAATTTATACCTTTATCTGGTCCTGAAGCTACAGACTAGTGTAGTTAGTGATCTAACATCACAAATATTCCTCCGATTTGTTTTCCTTTTTCATTTGATAGACTCTCTAATTTTTATTTGCATTGGTAATTTTAACCTTGTAATGTGTAGAAATATCTAATACTTTTGAAAATTCTGTCATCTTCACAAAAAAGATCAATCCCTGAACGTTTATATTGCTTCAGAGTATTTTGTTGATAGAAAGGCATCTTTCTCTATAAGATAAACATCCTTGAAACAAATGTTGAATATAACAAATAATTGTTTAATAGATTTTATCACTGAGTAACAACTCAATTTACTCACTTCAACAGTAAGCATCATGTGACTAATACAACAGCCTCATTGCAATGAATGCTCTTTCTCCAGTTCCATTGTATATTTAATTTTAGCTTCCCCCCCCCCATGGGAGGACTACAAAAGAGGAAAAAATAAATGCCTGACTTTTTTAAAAAGATTTTTTTTTTATTCATGGGCAAAATGAACTATAGACAAAATGGAGTTGTTTTAGTTTTCTCAGCTAGATATACTACCAAAGTGGTTCTTTAGAGGTTGTTTATATAAGAGAAGAAAATCATACACTTGAGAACAAGATAAAGCCTTGCTTTTATGACAGTTCCTGTTGAAACTCAAAGATCAGAAGGATCTTGACACCCTCCTTCATGGTCTGTATTCATCAATTTGACCAGTTTTTTGTCATAGTCAAATGTCCCATTCAACTCTCTCCCCAGGAGATGTGTGAATATTTTTGGTGTGTCAGGATAAAAATCTGCAATAAAGTAAAACTGAGGCACAAAAATCTAAATATTATTTCTTAGCAAGACTAGCAGTGCCAATAGAGGCCAATGAATCCTCATTGACCAAAAACACACTTTACATTCAGAGCAGCTTTTTATACAGTTTGGTGATTACATAAAATCCCATGAAGAAAGCTAAACTAAGACTGTGTGCATTTCTTTTAGTGCACAGTTTTATAGCCCTTTGAGCATACTTCCATATTGCTTTCCAGAATGGTTAGATTAGTTCACAACTCTACCAACAATGTATTAGTGTCCCAGTTTTCCCTCATTCCAACATTCATCATTATCTTTTCCTGTCATCTTGACCAATCTGAGAGGTGTGTACTTCAGAGTTGTTTTAATTTGTATTTCTCTGATCAATAGTGATTCAGAGTATTTTTTCATATGACTAGAAATGATTTTAATTTCTTCATCTGAAAATTAACTGTTCATATTTTGACCATTTATCAATTGGATAATGGCTTGATTCTTATAAATTTGAATCAAATCTCTACATATTTTAGAAATTAGAACTTTGTCAAAACTCTTGGATGTAAAATTTTTCCTCAATTTTTTGTTTCCCTTCTAATATTGTCTGCATTGATTTTATTTGTACAAAAGTTTTTTAAACCTAGTATAATTAAAATTATCCATTTTGCAACAATCTGCAAACTTTGTGCAGAGATGTATAATTTTTTTTTTTTTTTTTTTTGCATCACCAGAACCAAGCAAAGGATTTGGGAGGATATTTAACAAGTGTTTGTTTAGCTGAATTGAATTGGTATCCATACAGTAAGAATTTGAACTCTGAACCCTATAGGTTGAGGAGTCTGCAACTCTTTTTTGGCTACACTTGATAGAGTAGTAAACCTTTTCTAACCAGAATCTGAGAAGATCTGGATATCTTGTTCTTTGGGTTCCCAAACTATTTAATGCTTTGTCCCATCTATTAACCACCTTTCTATTCTCTTCTCTTTCCTTGCTTTCCTCCTTCTTTTCTCCTACTCCAACCCAAGAGGCAGGCTATGTAATGTGGCTGAATATAGATCAAGACTATTAATTGACATTTGTATAACATTAAGATAAAAAGATCATTAAAGACATATTTAATTTTATTACCTGCATTTTCTTCATTTAAAAATCCAGTGATTTTTTTTTTTTTTTTAGTTCTCCTTTTTGAGCTCTCTGTAGCTACAAACATTTTTGCACATGGGGGTCCTTTTCCCACTTTTATGACTTCTTTAGGTTGCAAACCCAGAAGCAGCACTGCCGGATCAAAGGACATGCACAGATTTTATAGCCACAGTTCCAGATTGCTCTCCAGAATGGCTGGATCAGTTCACAATTTCACCAACAATGCATTAGAGTTCCAGTTTTCCCATGTCCCCTCCAATATTTATCATTATCTTTTCCTGTCAGTTTACCTAATCTGAGAGGTGTGAGGTGTTATCTCAGAGAGTTGTTTAAATGTGGTGACTTAGAACATTTTTTTTCATATTATTATAAATGGCTTTAATTTCTTCATTTGAAAATTGTCTGTGCATATCCTTTAGCCCTTTAACCATCAGTTGGGGAATGACTTGTATTTTTATAAATTTGACCCAGTTCTTTATATGTTTTAGAAATGAGGCTTTTAGCTCCTTCTAATGCCTTTAGAATAAAATACAAAGTCTTGTTTAGCATTGAGAGCCAGCCTGATCTGGTTCCAACCTATCTTTCTAGACTGATTCATTTAATTTTACAACTCCCTGGGTACTCCAATCCAAACGGGCCTACCTGACATTATAGCCAACATTCTGCCTTCTGTGAGCATGTTTGTTTCCCGTTCCTGGAACGCTCTCACTTCTCATCTCTGCCCCTCATAATTCTTTTGCTGTTGTTCAGTCCTGACTCTTCCTGATCTCACTTGCGGTTTCCTTGGTAAAGATACTGCAGTGGTTGGCTATTTCCTTCTCCGGGTCGTTTTACAGACAAGGAAACTGAGGCAAACAGGGTTAAGTGACTTGCCCAGGATGGAACATCTAGGAAGTCACATTTGAACCCACCAAGGAGTCTGGTCACTATTCCAGACCCAATACTCTATGCACAATGACTTTCCTGAGTATTATTCCCCCCCCCCACCCCGCCACGATGTGCTCTTCTAATTTTGACTGACTCACCTCTGTATGTATTTTGCATTTCATTTATGTATTCGTCTTGTTGTCCCGCTTGTAGAATGTATACTTAAGAAGAAACGGTTTGATTTCAATTTCTCCAGTTCTGACACAAAGTACTTGGCATTTAGTTGCAGTTTAATAAATTATCTAACGGATAATTGTTTAATTGACTAATTAGCCGTTATCTTAATTATTATGAATAATTGTAAATAACCATCTAATTGAAGGGAGGCAGAAGGGAGGCAAAAGGGAGGGCTCACGCATCCGCGGGCTCTCCCACCACACCTTGACCCTAGGGCGGGGATACGCGGGAACAAAGCCTCCGGTGTGTGCCTGGAGAGGGATGGAGAGCAGGGCTGGAAAGAGACTTCGCAGAAGCCCCTTTCGGATGCAGTCACCGGCCCTGCCTCCGCTGCTCGGCGCTCTCTCCCGCATCTTTTGCCGGAGGCTGGGGTTAGGGGATGAGTCTAGAAGAACCAAATTTGTTTTTGATTTGTTTTGTTTTGCTTTGGTTTTTTCCTCCTCTTTCCGCTCTTCCCCTTAACCCCGGCAGGGTGAGGATGAGACATTGAAAAGGCTTGCTGCTACTAATCGCAGCCCGGGGGTGCAGAGTGTTAAAATACTTGTAGAGAAGAAGAAGAAAAAAATAAAAAAATAAAAAAAGGTGACAAGTTTTTCCTTTTCCCGGTTTTTTCTTCCTAGGATTATTCATCTGAGGAATCTCAAGCCCCAGCGTTCGTCTGCGTTGGTGGTATAGTGGTGAGCATAGCTGCCTTCCAAGCAGTTGACCCGGGTTCGATTCCCGGCCAACGCAGTTGTGACTTTTTTTTTTAAGCGAACTAAATTGTCTAGACACCACAACCGCCATTGGATTCTCTCTCTTTTTTTTTTTTCCTGCCTTTTGTTCTCAGAAGAAATCGAAAAGCGCCAGCCTGTATTTCCTTTTCCTAGTTTTTCCCCCCTCCGCCTTTCCATTTCTTCCCTTCTCTCAGTTTGCCCCACCCAAACCTAGATCGGTGTCTGCAGATGCTAATCCGAGCTCTCTCGGAGCTTCCATCTCCTCTGAAAAGGTGGCAGTGTTACTTGAGAATATCTAAGACACCTCCAAGCTCTGATATTTTAAGGTGTCAAAATCATCGGCAGGCCTGTTGTCCCTTCCTGTTCCTTGAGGCTGTGTTGCTATATTGGATATTTTCATCCTGGGATGGTAGCAGTCCCGAAGCTTCTCCACAGAAGGGACATGATTTCCTTCTTTCCCTTCCTTCTTTCCCTCCCTTCTTCCCTCCCTTCCTTACTTTCTTCCTCCCTTCCTCCCTCCTCCCTCCTTCCTCCCTCCTCTCTCCCTTCCTGTGAATTTGGCGATCAATGGAGATGAGTCAATCTGGTACTAGGATGTTTGCCCAACACCAAACTTTCCAGGGGAGATGAGTCGATTTGGTTATAAGTTGTGCCCACCACAAAGTTTTCCAAATGATTTTAGTAAACGCCTTTCTCTCCCCCAGTCCTGGTTTCCTTGGGTCATTGAAATCATCCCTCTGAATCAAGCCAAGCATAGCCCACCTTCATCTCTGGTCAGACTAATCACAGCCTCAGACGTCATTTACATTATTGGACTATTTTTTGTACCCCACATATTAATTGCATAAAAGAGCTGTTTGGTCAAATGCATCCTTGTCTACTGAGGGGTCTTAGATCCAGCTTAATGGTTTTTGCTAGTCATACCGATAAATTTATCATGCTTTTCACTTTGTGTCTGGTTTTCTCTTTATGATGAAACTGTTATTGATACTGTATAAATAATTCTCTTACATTGTTCCCTTCGATTCACTCTTGTCTTCCTAGCTTTTCTGAAACTTGCCCCTTCATCACTTCTTATAGCCCAAGAATATTCCAGTATATACAACATGCCATAAGTTGTTAGGTTATTTCCCAGTTGATGATCATCCACTAAATTTCTACTTCATTGCCAGCACAAAAAAGCTGCTAGACATATTTTTGTATGTATACATCCTTTTCATCTTTTTTTGATCTCTTTGGAAGTAAAGGCCTGAAGAGTAAGTTGTGCTGAGTAGAAGGGTATAAACAGTCAAACAACTTTAGGGAGCATAATTCCAAATTGGTTCCCAGAATGGCTATAATAATACATAGTTCAACATAGTACATTAATAATAGCTAGCATTTATAAAGTCCTGTAAGTAAAACTTCTTAAACTATGGATTGCCAGCCCACATGGGGTCTTGTAACTGAGTGTGGGGGTCTCAAAATTATGATTTATTAACAATATATATTTGATTTATATACTAATTTTATATTTCTATATATCGTGGTCCCATAAAAAGGTCTTAGGCCAAAACAAAGCAAAACAAAACAACAAAACAAAACAAAACAAACAAACAACAACAACAGAAAAAAAAATGCCAGTGGAAAAAGTTTGAGAAGCTTTGGTTTGCCAAATATTTTACAAATATTATTTCACTTGATCTTTGCAACATTCCTGGAAGATAATTTATATTATTTCCCCCATTTTACAGATGAGGACACTGGAGTCAACAGTGGATAAATAACTTGTCCAGGGTTACACAGCTAGCAAGTCTCAAATCTTCCTGACTTCAAATTCCACTTTCTATCCATCATATCACCTACTTTCCTACATGAATGTATGTAATTTCCCATAGCCCCTCTAGAATCTGTCATTTTCTTGTTTTGCCAATCTTATGGGTGTGAGATAGAATCTTAGAGTGGCTTTAACGTGTTTCTCTATTAAGATGGAGCATTTTTTCATAAGTCAGACAGTCTATGCCTTAGAAAATTGCCTGTTAATATCCTTTAACTGTTTATCAATTGGAGAATGAATTTTATTCTTATACTTGAGTGTTAGGAAGATCAGTGATTAGAGAGTTTGACTTTATAAACCTGGGTTCAAATCTAGCCTCAAACATTTCTTAGCTGTGTAAATCACTTAACTTCTTTCAGAATAAAATGAGATTCTAGAGACCATTATTGATCACAAAATAGAACATTTTGATTACACCAAATTAAAAAGTTTCTGCACAAACAAAACTAATGCAAACAAGATTAGAAGGGAAGTAACAAATTGGGAAAACATTTTTACAGTTAAAGGTTCTGATAAAGGCCTCATCTCCAAAATATACAGAGAATTGACTTTAATTTATAAGAAATCAAGCCATTCTCCAATTGATAAATGGTCAAAGGATATGAACAGACAATTTTCAGATGATGAAATTAAAACTATTTCCACTCATATGAGAGAGTGTTCCAAATCACTATTGATCAGAGAAATGCAAATTAAGACAACTCTGAGGTATCATTACACACCTGTCAGATTGGCTAAGATGACAGAAACAAATAACGATGAATGTTGGAGGGGCTGTGGGAAAACTGGGACACTGATGCATTGTTGGTGGAGTTGTGAAAGAATCCAACCATTCTGGAGAGCAATCTGGAATTATGCCCCAAAAGTTATCAAAATGTGCATACCTTTTGACCCAGCCATACTACTACTGGGCTTATACCCCAAGGAACTACTAAAGAAGGGAAAGGGACCTGTATGTGCCAAAATGTTTGTGGCAGCCCTTTTCATAGTGGCTAGAAGCTGGAAGATGAATGGATGTCCATCAATTGGAGAATGGTTGGGTAAACTATGGTATATGAATGTTATGGAATATTATTGTTCTATAAGAAATGACCAACAGGAGAAATACAGAGAGGCTTGGAGAGACTTACATCAACTGATGCTGAGTGAAACGAGCAGAACCAGAAGATCATTATACACTTCAACAATGATACTGTACGAGGATGTATGCTGATGGAAGTGGATTTCTTCAACATAGAGAAGAGCTAATCCAATTCCAATAGATTAATGATGGACAGAACCAGCTACATCCAGAAAAGGAACACTGGGAAATGAGTGTAAACTGTTATTTTTACCTTCTGAATCCAATTCTTCCTGTGCAACAAAAAATTCGGTTCTACACACATATATTGTATCTAGAATATACTGTAATATATTTAACATATATAAGACTGCTTGCCATCTGGGGGAGGGGGTTGGCTGAGGAAGAGAAAAAATCTGAATAGAAGTAAGTGCAAGGGATAATGTTGTAAAAAATTACCCATGCATATGTACTGTCAAAAAAAATGTTATAATTATAAAATAAAATAAAAATTAAAAAAAAAAAGAATAAAATGAGATTATAGTTAAAAAGCCCTTGACACAGTGCCTGGCACATAATAAGTACTATAAAAGGTTAATTATTATTGTTATTTGAGTAAGTTTCTGATATATCTTGTATATGAGAAAGTGATATGTTTAAGGTTCAGTCCTAAATGGTGAAATTTAGATTCAAGAATCGAATTATGAGATTTAGGAGAGCAATTAGCACCAAATGTTGGGGTTTGGTCATGTAAATAATTCACAAAGATGATTTTCTTTGGTAAAAGTGGATTTATTATCATTTCTAGTCATATGAAAAGGTGCTCTAAATCATTATTGATCAGAGAAATGCAAATTAAGACAACTCTGAAGTACCATTACACACCTGTCAGATTGGCTAGGATGACAGGAAAAGATAATGAGAAATGTTGGAAGGGATGTGGGAAAACTGGGACACTAACACATTGTTGGCTGGCATTTAGCCGTTCTGGAGAGCAATTTGGAACTATGCTCACAAAGTTATCAAACTGTGCATACTCTTTCATCCAGCAATGTTTCTGTTGGGCCTATATCTCAAAGAGATCTTAAAGGAAGGAAAAGGACTCACATGTACAAAAATATTTGTGGCAGCCCTTTTCGTAGTGGCAAGAAACTGGAAACTGAGTGGATGCGCATCACTGGGAGAATGACTGAACACGTTATGGTATATGAATGCTATGGAATATTATTGTTCTGTAAGAAATGCTCAGGAGGATCATTTTAGAGAGACCTACAGGAACAATGCTAAGTGAAATGAGCAGAACAAGGAGATCATTGTACTCGGCAATATCAATATTATATGATAATCAATTCTGATGGACTTGAATCTTTTCAACAATAAGATGATTCAGGCCAGTTCCAATGATCTTGTGATGAAGAGAGCCATCTACATCCAGAGAGAAGACTGTGGGAACTGAATGTGCATCACAACATAGCATTTTCACTCTTTTTGTTGTTGTTCATTTGCATTTTGCTTTCTTACTCATTTACTCTCCTTTTTTATCTGATTTTTCTTGTGCAGCAAGAGAATTGTATAAATATGTTTACACATAAAAATTAGATTTATTTATGAGAAGAGGTAACAGACAAAATAAAGTGGTATAAGAGACACCAGAAATGGCAAATATGGAATAGAGTTGGGACAACATAGAATTAGAGACCATGAGGCAGAATGCCATGATAGGTTGTAATGAGTCCTAGTGAGACTTGACCATGTCAGTTAGCAGATATAATTCAGGGAGAGGGAGAAACAGGAAGGGAAAGCCACCCTCTCTATTAATTGATTAAAAGTTTTCCTTTATAACTGACATGTTTTGCTCCAGAAACCTGGCCACTTCCCTGAGTAAAAACAGTCAACCAAGCAGAAAGAATAAATTATTCTTCTAGGGGGACCCTTGAGACAAAAGCACCCTGCATCTAGAAAGCTGCTCTTTCTGAAGGGCCATATATAAAACAAAAATATTATGGCATAGTGCCTTCTTTGTTCTTAGACTATATAAACCCATAGTATGAGAGAAACTTTGGAATATTACCCAAGGGAGTATGCTTTGACTGGGACCTTCTCACTCTGGGACCATGGATGGCTAACTCCATATTCCCCAGACAACTCAGGTACTGGTGCTTCCCCAAATGTTGTTTGTTTCTTTCTTTCTTATAGTCATTATTTATTAGGATTCTTACAAGGCGCTAAATCGGTTGCCTAATTTAGCATGGTACTTAACAGTTCTCTAGTTCAGAGTTCACACCTTTCACACCTTTCAAAAAGCATATAAAAGGACAAACCCACTGGAAGCTCCAGAAGATTCAGAGTCAGGATTCAGTCAAGAGATTCACAAGTCCAGGAGATTCACAAATCTAAAGGACAAGCCCACTCATGGACTTCTAGGAGATTCATAAGCCCACAGAAACCCACAATCCCACACTTTTGGAGGCAGAGTCTGATTCATTCCAACTTCCACCTTTGTCCTGGCTGGAGACATTGGGAGGATGAGAGGCTGAACCTCAGTTCCATTAAAACACTTAATAGTCAGGTCATCTTTTAAAAATATTTGCTTCAAAGGTTTAAAACATATAAGGACAAAGGACGTACAAAGGACAAAAAACATATAAACATTTCCCTCCAGCTGAGGAGCATCCCTCCTATATCTCTGATGTGGCAGGTGAATATGAAATAAGTGAGGAAACAAAGATTTGAACTTCCAAGGGTATCAATTCATTAAGCAATATATTCAAGTTGTTCAATGAACCAGGACCAGACTGACTCAGATTTGGCACTGGACCCCCAATTACAGGGGGAGACAGATTTTTATGTGTAAAAACATTTAGTCAAATGAGACAACTTAATTAAAAGGAAAAAAAAAACACTTATGCAGGATTCAAAATTAGGTAATCTGATATCTCATTAGAAGAAAGATTAGAGACTTTCCACGTAGGGAGGGAACGGGTGTAATTTCCCGAAATCAGAAAAAAAGGGGGGTGGTGGGGTGTTCTATTCTCTCCAAATGACAGTATTCAGTCAAAATGAACAAATGTGAGAAAGTGGCAAGGCCCGAGAAACCCTAAAGTGGGCCAGCCTTGGGAATGGTGCAAATAATGATGACCAAAAGCAGTAATTCAATATGGATTCTGTTGGTCTGTAAACTGAAGAACTCAGTGATGGGAACTACCCCACCCCAATCACTTTACAATTGTACCTCTAAATCATAATATTAGCATATCAAGCTAATCTTTGTTTCTCTTTTACTTAGTTATCTCCTTGATTTAGATTCTTTGCTAGATTCCCCAGGAACTTTAGCCAGCTATCAAATCTTTCCAAAAACTCCAAGTTTTTCAATTTGGAGTCTGAGTGTGTGAATTCTTTTGCCAAACCCATGACACTGACCAAGAGGGCCCTAATCTTGTTAGGGTGTCTTTTTCCTCAACAAAAAGAATATGAAAGCGATAACTGACCAGTATGAAACAAGTTTTCAGATAAGATGTATGGGTTACCTGAGATGTATAATTATGAGAAAATTCCTTGCATCAATCTTTGGATCTGACAGAGCTTTTGGTTAGCATAGTGTAGGTTTTTAATTAAGGATTTCTAAATATCAGGTAAAGATAGTCCATCTTTCTAGCCATACATGGCTAGATTCAAGCCATGCAACAAAATCCTCTCATAGTTCCCATAATTGAACAAAGTTTTCTCCCAAGACAGAAACTGGACTAGACCCATACTTGATTAGAAAGGGAACTAAGTTAGATCCAGGCCTGAGATATCATATAGAGTCAGTGTGGTTCACTCAATTTCCACAATTAATTATTTGCTATTCTAATCTCCCCATTTTTCTCACTGAATAAGGGAAGATTAGGCTCACACTAAAGCTCAAATGCTAGATGCCTTCATCTCACCCAAGTTCAAGTTCAAAATTTCACACAAGTAATATCCTGAACCATTGTTTCTTAGGGGTTTCTTGCAATAATATCCTAATATGGCTTAAATATTGAGGTTGAGGTAGCCAGTACTACAGGTCTACCTCAGTGTTGTTTTCCTTAATTATTTTTCCTCCTAACTCTCTGAAATAATTTTTGTTCTGGCCCTCAACTTCTTTCTCTAAAACTGTTGGAACAATCTTATAACCTATCTTCCTGTCTCAGGTTTATTCCTTCTCTGATTCACTAACAGCATTCACATTGCTGTATTTATGCCTCTCCTCAATTTAAAAATCTTGAAGGACTCCCCATTCTAATGTTCTAGACTCTCAAAAGTTTGACCCCAGCCTACTGTACTGGGTAGACTAATCAATGAAGGCCTACAATAGCCTAACCTAGTCCAAATCAATAGGGAGATTTGGTGAGTCTGTTTATGGAAATTCATGATGGAGGGGCTTTTCCTTATTTCAGAGCATTCTGAGATATTCTAATTACTGCATGTTGGAAGGGAAGCTGGGAAAGACTCTTTTTAATTGGCTACTGAGCTGGAAATGAATTGCAAACAAAGGAAGACAGGAGGCCACCATTTTGCTTTTTTTTTTTTTTTTTTTTTAAGTAACTGGTATTTTGTTTTTTTCCACTTACACGTGTAATCATGTAAATACATTTCCATATTAATCATGTTGTGAAGGAAGAAACAGAATAAGAGGGAAAAGCCACCAAAAATAAATAAGGTGAATATTGGTATTCTTCAATCTACATTCAGATTGCATAGTTTTCTCTATATATGGGTAACATTTTCCATCATGAATCTTTTGGAATTGTCTTGGATCATTGCTGAGAACTAAGTCATTCACAATTCTTTTTTGAACAACACTGTGATTATGCTGTACAATGTTCTACTAGCTCTGCTTACTTCACTCAGCATCAGTTAATGTAAATCCTTCCAGGTTTTTCTGAAATTTGTCTGCTCCTCATTTCTTATAGCAAATAGCATTCTATTACATTCATGTACCACAATTTGTTCAGCCATTCCCCAATTGATGAACATTCCCTCAATTTCCAATTCTTTGTACCAAAAAAGAGCCTTTATAAGTATTTTTGTACATGTGGGTTCTTTTCCCTCTTTTATGATCTCTCTAGGATACAAACCTGATATTTATGGATCAAAGGGTATGGAGTAGTTTTATAGTTCTTTGGTTATAGTTCTAAATTGCTTTCCAGAATGGTTGGATCAATTCACAACTCCACCAACAATGCATAATTATCCTAATTTTCGCACACCTTCTCCATATTTATCATTTTCCTTTTCTTTCATATTAGCCAATCTGATAGATGTGAGATGGTAACCATTTTGCAATTTTTGCCTACTGAATGAGATAAGGTGAGATCTCTCAAGACAGTTGCGAAAATCGAGTAAGGCTTCATCTACTTCAGAATTCTAGTAGGCCTGAAGGACTTTGAAGTTCAAGTAAAGGACATTGCCTTCCCCTCCTATGATATCTCCCTATTTCATCCAAATATGGGCAACTATGTACTTATTGGTCAAGTTCAATTTCATGGGTAGATCTCGCGTTTAGAATGTAAGACTCTCAGCCAATGAGGATGAGGGTCAGTGGTGGGAGGGGGCGTTTTGCGTTAGGGATTAAAGGTGCTGTCCTGCCCACAGGAGGCGCTTCCTCTCTTCGATAGTCTACTCGAAGAGTGGGACGCCCTTCTCGCGAGAATGTACAATAAACTTTGCTTTTCTCTAGAGCTCTCTCCAGCTTTTTTTATTAAATGGTGTTCCCTCACCATTTCCGTACCACACAGTTTGGGGGCTAGTCCGGATCCTTTACTCGGTGAGTAAGTGAACTCCTGGGTGCTAGTGGGATGGCGCCCTGCCTTGATTTAGGCAGCCCGCCAGCATCCAGGGGCTTCTCCTTGCTCCCTGACGTAGAGTGGACCCGAAGTGGAGAAACTCAGAGAAAAGCAACGGAAACTCCGCGGTGAAAATCCCAACCGGTTGGTGGAGGACAGATCAGTCAAGAAATTTGCTGCGCAGCAACCCAGTGGAGGTAAGCGTCCTGTGAAGCCCCTTGAGTCTAGTTATAGGTTCTGGAGGGGGCTGTAGACGGTAGACAGGAAGAGAGCTAGGCCTTCCTGGGTGACTGGGTTAACTGGTGACAGTTAGCGTGTTTGGGCGTTTAGGAGTCTGTTAAACTCCTTCCAAATTCAATGGGTGTGGCCTAGTCCCAGCCAGCCCTCGCGGAGAGAAATGAGAAAAATATCAGAAAATACCGGTAGATATTCCCTTGGGAGATAAATTAAGTAATTGGAACAAACTGCCAAAATATGAGGAAAAATAAAAAGCAAGAAAAAGATAAGGTATTGTTGTTTTGTTGCAGACTGGTGGTGCCAAAAGGATTAAATGGTACCTGAAAGGAAGGACCTGAGAGGATTTAATTCCATTAGCCCTTCCAGGGGCCTGCGGGCAGGGAGGAGAAATAAGTCTTTTGAAGCAGGGGTCGTTTCAGCTGACCAGAAATAGCTGTTAGTAAATCCCATTTGGGATCAGAAACCCTGTACATGGGGAAGTATGTGGGATTGAGCGAGTGAAGATGGTGGCTTCCTTCCTCTTCCTCCCACGTGTCCTGACTGCAGCAGGGCCACGTGGGCCAGGGGAAAGAAACCGCTATTTGGTGAAGTTCATTGTTTTAAATCTGACAGCAAAGTAGTTTTATATTATTGGGAATTTAAAGCTGTGATTGGGATTTTAAGTTAAAACATAGGTTTTTAAAACAATGCTGGTAGCTTACTTAGGGGAGGTTGTGGTTGTATCTCCCTACTTCGATGGTATGTTTGCTAGAGGTATTGGGTAATTTGTAACTGAGCTATGCCTTAAGTATTTGTCAGCTCTGTTGGGCATGTATTAAGTTTTATGAAATTTGGGTCAGTTACGTGCAAACATTGAAGTGTAAAGTTTAAAAATGTATACATATATATTTACTTAAAGGCGGGACAGGAAAGATTGATTTGTAAAAGTAATTAATAGTTTAAATGGAGCTATGATATATTGGGTCGGGAAGCATGGTGGTGTGGGGGAAGGGTGACCACGTGGAGAGGTCCCTCCCATTAAGTATAGTGGGGTTTTTTTGTTTTTAATAACTGCACCTCCTTGCTGATTTAGATATTAATTATTTCTACTGTTTAAAGGAAAAGCCTACATTTATATGGTGTTGATAACTGAATGTTTTATTTTTATTTTTCAAGTCTATAACTGTTCTAAGGAGTTGGAACTGAAGTTTTCTGAAAACAAGTTATTCAATATTTATTTACATGCGTGATAGTCTCCTTGTTTAAAGATTATTTTTATCTGATCTGATAATTTGATAGGGTTATTTGCAAAAATTTTAATCCTGATTCCTTTTTGTCCCCTGGAGAACAGAACTATTGCTGTATAAAACTGTATGACTATTGCTATTTTGGGAAATTTACTAGTCTGTTGTGTATAATCTGATAATTTCTGTAAACAGGGGGGAAGGGAAACTGAGATTTCAACTGGTCAGAAAATTGGGAAAAACTGATGTCTTATTTCAGTTCAGGCCTAATTGGAAACTACTTACTCTTTGCTTACCTCATCATTTTGGTTCCTTGATGAAGGACCTCGAAAATAGACATAATTTGGGTACTGAATAGAACTCTGGAAAAGGTAAAAGATTTTTTTTTTTTTCTTTTTTTGCACCGGACATCCAGGCTGCTTCTGGCCTGGATCGTTGTTAGAACTCTATGCTCGGCACAATTCTTTTAAGAATTGCTGCGATTGACGAAAGGTCTCCTTTTGTCTCGCTCTCTTGTCTCTACAGATAAGGGAGAGGCTGCAAAAAGTTGAAAAAGCTCTTTACCTGTCCACTAGCTAGACACACCTGATTTTAGCAGATGCGGGGTTTGGAGAAGGCTGCAGAGACAAAAGGCCTTTACAGGGGACTCTAGCTGAAAATTTGCTAGACTATGATTGGCTAGCTTATGTTTTAACTTTGAATTATTGTCCTGACTCAGTCCTGACTCAGTTTCCTTGCCTCTTAGTTCTGCAAAACCCCCCCCCTGCCTCTATCAGAATACTTGATAAGACCTTATGTTTCAGAATAGCAGAATGTCTCTCCCATTACAAGTTAATGGGAATCTATTATCAAAACTTCTTGAATTCTCTTGTGTGGAATTAGACATTCTGTATATGATTGTATTTGCATTGGGTGTTTTTAAAAACAAACTGATTTGTATGAATAATGTTCACTTATGAAAGATCTACTTGGATATAAACTCATTGGGACAAATTCCTTATTGTTATCAACACAAGGTTATGATAAACATTTGTTTAGAATTTATGTATGGTTCTTCTAGGATGGTAAATGGGAAAAGAAATGGGTTTGTTAGAACTTCCACTGTTACCAAGGGCAGTCTACCTGCCCATTGGTCTGCTCAAACTTGTGAATTGCTGTGAATTGTATGCTTTAAATCAAGCGTTAAAATTATTGTGTGACCAAGATGGGAATATATATATACTGATTCTAAATATGCCTGGGGTGTGGTGCATGTATTTGGGAGGATTTGGGAGGAAAGAGGATATGTAAACAGTAAAGGTAAAGAACTGGTTCATCATACACTAGTCAGAGATACTAGAAAATATTCTGACTCCTAGGAATATAGCGGTAATACATGTAAAGGGACATCAGATGGGAAATTCTTTTGAGGTAAGGGGAAATAGATTAGCAGACCGGGAGGCCAAGGGAGCCGGAGATCAGGAAATCTCTCATAATGGCTTTGATACCTGTACTTCCCCCTAGTCTACCCTCTCCTAGTTTTACTCAGGAGGAAAAAGAGAAAGCCTCAACTCTCGAGCAGTTGAGATGATGGCTCTTACCTGACGGCAGAGAGGTACTGACCAAAGCAAGTATGAGGCAAGTCCTTCAGCAACTGCACCAGGGCAGTCATTGGGATGTCCAAAACCTGTGTGATGCTATACTGACAAGGTATGTTTCCCCCGGCCTATATACTATGGCTCGACAACTGGTGGACGGTTGTCTTGTTTGTCGAAGGACTAACAGGGCTGCCCAACGCCAGCTTCCAAAAGGGGGACGACCTCCTGGAATCAGACCATTCCAAAGCATCCAGGTGGACTTTACTGAGCTGCCACCAGTGGGTCGCCTTAAGTTCTTGCTGGTCATAGTGGACCATCTGACCTCATGGGTGGAGGCATTCCCGTCAGGCGGAGCAACTGCCTCGACAGTAAGTAAGGTCTTATTAGAACAAATTATTCCTAGGTACGGAATGGTGGAGAGGATAGACTCGGGTCAGGGAACACATTTTTCTGCCCAGGTATTGCAGAATCTGATTAGGGCCTTAGAAATCACTTGGGATCTCCATACCCCTTGGCATCCTCCCTCTTCTGGGAAAGTAGAAAGGATGAACCAAGAAATAAAATGGCAGCTGACTAAGTTATCTTTAGAGACCCAACTACCTTGGACGAAATGCCTTCCTCTCGCTCTGGTTAGAATCAGGACCAAGCCACGTAGAGATATTGGGCTTTCCACCTTATGAATTATTGTGTGGTCATCCTTTCCAGGCTTATCCTAAGGGAGACTGGGACCCTATTTTAGAAACTAAGGATTTGTTTGTTAAGAGATATGTTAAATCATTGCTGGAACATTTGCAAGGACTTCAACAAAAAGGGCTAATAGCTCAGACTCCTCCTCTAGGTTTCCCTGTTCATAGAATTCAGGTTGGTGATTGGGTGCTGATCCGTTCCTGGAAGGACGAGAAGCTGACTCCGTGCTGGGACGGACCCTACCAAGTGATACTGACTTCAGATACTGCGATTCGCACTCAGGAACGAGGCTGGACACACCACACCAGGACAAAGGACCTGTGGCGCCACCTTTATCAGAGTGGACAGTTGAAGACAGGGAAGACCTCCAATTACATAAGAGGAGGGGACCTCCACTGAATGGGAATTGTAACTGTATGACTTTTCTTACTTTGGGTCTCTTTGCCTGTTTGTGATTTGATATATTTTCCTTTGGGAAGTTCACCTTAACTTCACGGTGTTATAATAGTTGAACATTATGAGGCTCTCCCTAAGCTTTGGGTTTATCTATTTCCTTATGACCTTCTAGAGATGAGAACCAATTTCTCCTGCTCATGCAGAATATAGGGAGCACATTTAACTTATCGAATTGTTGGATCTGTGGTGGATCCCAACAATTGAACCAATGGCCATGGGTACCTGTCCCCTTAAGCCCAGCCTGGATCCTTAGCAACAGATCCCAAATTCATAATGGGACCGGTTTCTGGAATTGAGAAGAGAAACATCAGTGGTCATTGACAGAAGATAGGAAAGGGAAATACTGCTTAAATCAGACAGGACGAGGTTTGAAGCTGGGAAATAGTGTTTGTGAGTGGACCTATTCGAGAACAGACCTGAGGCCAAAGACAATTGACTGTACAAAAATGTCTAAATATTGGCGGGATACGGGGAGGAATCCTCAATTGAAGTGTGGGAAGGACTAGAAAGACTGTACCTTGGATGTTCTCCCAGAAATAGGAGAGCAGGGATATTGCTATCAACAAGTCACTACTGCTGAGTGTAGTGAAGTAGAATGGGATGTATTGAGATGTATAAAAGAGAATAAGAGGAAAGGGAACATATACATTGGGTACAGTTACCAATTGGGTTGGTATAATGTCACCCCAGGGACACCCGGGCAACATGGGACTCTGTTTTCCACATTTTGGAGTACCTCTAATCTAACAGGCCAGTGGCCAGTTGCCAATTGTAGTTGGAGAAAAGAGCAAGGTTTATGGAAATGCCAGTATGACCCCTTTGTGGAGGGAAGCCCCCTAGGGATGAGAGACCAACAATATTACCCTTTTACAAGGAATAGCTCAGACATATTTCCAAGGGAACAACCTGCTCTAAAGGGTCATTATTGGATCTGTGGTTTAACTGCCTATACTCACCTGCCTCTCAATTGGACAGGGAATTGTTATATTGGACTAATAAGGCCAAAAGTTTTCTTTCTTCCCGAACAGGCAAACCAATATTTAGGGATTCAGTTGTATGATAATTTGGGAAGGGAGAAACGGAGTTTAGATAACTCCATTACTTGGACTGGAGATGCAAATGGTTGGGGTGAGGCCTGGCCTCCAGAAAGAATAGTCAAAGAGTATGGGCCAGCGACCTGGGCTCAAGATGGAAGTTGGGGATATAGAACTCCAATATACATGTTGAACAGGATAATTAGGCTTCAGGCAGTTGTAGAGAGTATCACCAATCAGACAGCTGAGGCACTACATCTTTTGGCTGATGAAGCTACTCAACCAGAGAGGCTATTTTACAACATAGACTTGTGCTGGATTACTTGTTGGCTGAGGAGGGGAGAGTTTGTGCTAAACTAAATTTATCCACATGTTGTATAAAGATTGATAACAATGGTAATCTAGTGAAGGAAATCACTAAGAACATTAGGAAACTTGCTCCTGTTCCTGTACAGACTTGGACCTCACCATTCAGTACTTCTTGGTGGTCCTGGTTTGGGGAAAGCTGGTGGAAGCAGCTCCTTTGGTTTGGCCTTATAGCTCTTAGTGGTGTTATATTACTCCCTATCTGCATCCCCTGTTTGATCAGATTAATAACCAGAATTGTCCGAAATTCATTATCTGGAATGGTTAGGCTAGAGGAAAAAGCTGAGGGGTCTGTTAGATTGAGGGTATTAAAAGGACAAGGATGGGAGCCAGTAAAACAGTGGCAACAAGAACCAGAAGGAAACGAGGAATTTGATAGGGAATGTGAGGTTATGTTACAAAAATTTGAAGAGATCTCAATGTACAAATAAGAGGAGGGACTGAATGAGATAAGGTGAGATCTCTCAAGACAGTTGCGAAAATCGAGTAAGGCTTCATCTACTTCAGAATTCTAGTAGGCCTGAAGGACTTTGAAGTTCAAGTAAAGGACATTGCCTTCCCCTCCTATGATATCTCCCTATTTCATCCAAATATGGGCAACTATGTACTTATTGGTCAAGTTCAATTTCATGGGTAGATCTCGCGTTTAGAATGTAAGACTCTCAGCCAATGAGGATGAGGGTCAGTGGTGGGAGGGGGCGTTTTGCGTTAGGGATTAAAGGTGCTGTCCTGCCCACAGGAGGCGCTTCCTCTCTTCGATAGTCTACTCGAAGAGTGGGACGCCCTTCTCGCGAGAATGTACAATAAACTTTGCTTTTCTCTAGAGCTCTCTCCAGCTTTTTTATTAAATGGTGTTCCCTCACCATTTCCGTACCACACACTACCAATGAGAAGAGAAAGAATTGTTGTGGACCTCTGGTTAAAGAAGGAGTAAAGTGCATGGTTATTTTGTTTCTTTTGTCTTTTTATATTTATTTTTTCCTGATCTTAGTTAAATGTGTACCAGAGGTGCATAGGATCAAATTGCAACCTTTTGAGTTTAGGAGTACTAGTCCAGTGTGGTCTTCTCAATGTCATCTGGAAGTTCAGCTAAATTTCTCAGAGCTATAGATTAAGATCAGTTAATTTTTACAAAAGAATACTTAGAAAGTAGAGCAAGGTGTGGCTAATTACCCCTTCTCTAAAAGCTGAGGAATACTAATTAGGAGAGATTATGCTTTCAGATGTAATGAGTGCATCAAGTAAAAATGTCTTTGTGAAATCTATCCCGACGGTAAGTGGAATCCCTCTCTAACTGAAGGAAAACCATTGGCTGGGGCTGGAACTAATTAGGAGAACCTAGACAATTCTAACCATCTGAAGGGCGTTAGAGAACCCAGAGAGAGAGTTGAGATGCAGCACCTCCATCCTGCAGCCTGTGAGATGCAGCTTAATTACAGCTACATAAATACGAAAGAGATGGTGAAAATAAACACTCTGTTGCTAAAGTCATTCTCTCTCCTCTCCTCCCTTAAACTTTCCTTTCCCGGTTCTTTTGTTTTCAGTGAGAATTCGTTATAAGTGCTGCTTTTTCTCAGTCTCCTGAGAATTTTTCTTCGAGCCCAGAGTTCCGAATCATAGCCCCAGGACCTATCTCAGGTCCTTGCACATAAAAGAAAGTTATTGAGTGAATGTGTATCGTGTATCCAGCCTTTGACACCTTTAGGAGACAGACTCGAGAAGTAGGCTAGTACTCTGGCTCCTGGTATAAGGAGATGACTCAAGCTTTTCAAGTTCCTGGGTGTGTCCCAGAATGCTTCTGACCTTGGGGCTAAAGGGAGGGGAAAGAAAGAACCCTATTTAGTAGGGAAAAGGGAAAGTCAATCCTGTTCTCTTGGAGGAGATACTATACCTGTGGAGCAGATTCCCTCCTGTCACATCATTGCCTGCAATGTCTCTTCTTTTCTTTCATACACATTTCCATAAACCCAAGGTCAAGGGTATTCTGGATGAGGATTTGTTACAAATGAATAAAAAGGGCTACCTCCAAGAAGAATTGAAATGATCCTTGGGTTGGTGTAAGGTTGGGTGCAGCAAAAGAAACTTGTCTTGGCTGGTCGAGATTGTAGGGAGAGTAACCTGGCAAAAAAGTAACCATGCAAGCTGTTTCATAATAACCCCTTCCCCTCCTCCACAACCTTCTGGGTCCCAGAGGTTTCAGCCCATTGACATTCAGGTTTATGGGAAAATCCTCAGAAAAAGAATCTTGCAAATTTAGGGATAAGGAAGAGAGAAAAAATAGTTTCCTTCTTGTTTTAGAAATTTTTTCTAACAGCTCCAGCTGAGCTCTATCTATTCCTCAAGCGGTGGGTGGCAGCTGATTCAATGTTGCTATTGCTCACCCTGACATTGCTTTTTTGGGGGGAGTTTTGGTTTTTCTGAGGATTGTAGAATCCTGTGTATAGGTCTATCTAGTCTATAGGTCCAGCTCTGACTCCTGAGATTAGCTAAGGGAGGCCAGACAGATAAGGAAGAGGTTAGCATTGAACACAATCTGAAAAATTATTCCATCTGTAATAAAAAAGGCTGAGATAGAACTCTGAATCAATGACACTTTATTAAAGGAGCTATGGTTCCTATTGGATCTGTTTCCCAAGGAAATCATAAAGGAGGGAAAAGGACCTGTTATGCCACAGTTCTCTTTTATTGTCCTGACTCAGTTTCCCTAATTATCCTGACCCAGTCCTGACTCAGTTTCTCTGCTTCAGTCAAAGCTCAGTCCTGCAAAACCTCCCCTCCATCTTTATCAAAATACTTGATAAGGATAAAAGACCTTATTTTTTAGAATATCTGAATGCCTGTCCCCATCCCAACTATTGGAAAGTCAGATACCGTCTTATCAAGATGCCTCTTCCCATCTCGGGGGTGCCTCCCCCTGATTATGTCATCTCATCTCCTGAGGCTCACACTCCACGCAGTCAGAGTCCCGCTCTCAGCACCCTGACTCCACCCCTGCCTCAGGCTACCCTCTGTATCTGAGCCTTGTGTATATATGTCATTGAGAACTCTAGATTGCTGGATTCTTGGAGATGATAGTCTCATTCAGCCCTGGGACCAAACATGGATCCATTTAATCCCAGTATATCTCTCCATTTAATTCCAGTATATCTCTCCATTTAATAAATTATTAAATGCTCTCTAATCTCTATCTTGCTCAGTTTCTCCTGCATTACAGACCCACATGTACAAAAATATTTGTAGCAGCTCCTTTTGTGGAAGCAAAGAATTGGAAAGGGAGTGGATGCCCATCAATTGGGGAATGGCTGAATAAATTGTGGTATATGAAGATAATGGAATATTATTTTTCTATAAAAAATTATGAATAAGCTGATTTTAGAAAGGCCTGGAAAGATTCACATGAACTGATTCTGAGTAAAACAAGCAGAAACAAGGACATATTGAATACAACTATCAGCAAGAATGTTCGATGATTAACTATGAAAGGCTTGGTTCTTCTCAGTAGTTCAGTGATCCAAAGCAATCTCAGTAGACTTTGGACAGAAAATGCCATCTGCAATCTAACTAAGGAGACAATGTAAATCAACACATGTAATGTTTACTTCCTTTTTTTTTTTTTTAATCTCTACAGTTTTTTTTTTTTCCTTTTTGGTCTGATTTTTTCTCTCCTAACATAATTCATAAAAAATTGGGTATTAAAATAAAATAAATTATTATTAACAAAACGGAGCCATGATCCTCACTAATGAAGTGGACCTCAGATCTTCCTCACAATCTGAGATTCCTTCTCCTTCCAGGGCCCTATTTTTATGGAGCTAGATGTTCAGTTATTTAAGAACGTCTATACCAAATACAGAATAGTTCCATTGACTGACATATAATACATAAGCTAAGTAATATGTAAAGCAAGGAATATTTCTTCTTTTTAATTTTTTATTGGATAATAGCCTTTTATTTTCAAGATACATGCAAAAAGAGTTTTCTTTTTCTTTTTCTTTTTTTTTACTGAGGCAGTTGGGGCTAAGTGACCTGCCCAAGGTCACACAGCCAGGAAGTCTTAAGTGTCTGAAATCACATTTGAACTCAAGTCCTCCTGACTTGTGGTCTGTCCACTGCACTACCTAGCTGTCCCTCAAAAAAGTTTTCAACATTCTCCCGTGCAATACCTTGTGTTCCAAATTTTTCTCCTTCCCTTTCCTCTGTCCTCTTCCCCTAGATAGCAAGTAATCCAATATATGTTAAATATGTGCAATTCTTCTATGCATAAATCTCTCTGGGCCTTTCCAATCTGATGCAAGCTGTTCATTTCTTATATAGTACAATAATATCATATCATTCATATGCCATAACTTATTCAACCATTCCTCAACTCATGGGCATCCACTAAGTTTCCAATTCCTGCCACTACAAAAAGGGCAAGTAAAGGATATTTCTCACACAAGATGGACAGGCTGGGCTGGAGAAAATGGCACAAGGTATTACAGCCAGTGACCAAAGTGGTTAAAAGATAGTCACCTGCTCCTGTTGGACAAAGGATTAGTTCAGAGGTACAAAAAATGTTTGGGGGAGACTTTCCATGTAATTGTCACCTCTGCCACAATGGGTTTAGTCACCATGACAAGGAAAAATAAGGCTGGAGGACCTTTAGTTAACTTCCTATAGTTAAGCAAGAGCTACAGCTCACAGCTCTGGGGCCTTCTTTGATATGATTCTATCAAATTGATGAATACTGATTAGAATAGAATCAGGGTCCAAATAAATCATCTCTCACAAGGGGAAGGAGAAAATAAGTATTTATATGGCACCTACCATGTGCCAGGAACTATGCCAAGTATTTTACAAATATCTCATTTGTTCCTCAAAACAACTCAGAGAAGTAGGCTCTATTCCCCATTTTACAGTTGAGGAAACTGAGGCAGATAAGAGTGAAATGTCTGACTTGCCCAGAGTCACACAGCTAGTAAATGTTTAAGAGTGAATTTGAACTCAGATCTTCTTGACTGTAAGCCAAGTTCTCTATGCAATTTACCACCACTTTTATTGGATCTGCTAAGCTGAGAGAAGTTCTGAGCTGCTTTTTGGAGGTCCCTAAGAAAATCCATCCTATACTTTCTTTGTGTGTATTTTTGAGGTGGGGTAGAAATGGGTTGATTGGCAAGTGATCTTGGGAACCTAGGTCAAAAGACAAGATGGCAACATTTTCCTCAGTTTCTCTGGATTACTGGGCTTCAGGCATGGGACAGGAGAAGAAGGAAACTAGTTGTCCACACTAAAAGTCTTTATGTCTATTCTTCAGAATTAATTTTCTCTCTTTTCTTTTTTAGTTTCAGGAAGTAGGAAAATAGATAACTTTCCTCTCTTCTTTTGCTGACATTATCAGGGTTATCATCCCACAGTTATATAACACTGAAAAATGTTTGTCTGGAGACCAAATATTCTGATGGTGACAGTTCTCCTTTTCACCAACTTTGGCTAAATAATATGCTATGGGTCTATAAAGCATCTAAGTCAACCCTGGGTCAATCCAGGGTTATTTTTTTTTTCTTTGCCCCTCAGGAAATGCTCTAAAGGCAGTACTAACTAACCTTCCACCTCCAGGATCAGTGGGGATCAGAGACTATGAGGTGTGAAAGAAATTAAATGTCCCTGTTACTTCTGAAAATTTAGGTCAATGAAAGGCAATAGTCATATCATGATCAATTTATTAATTAGGCTAACAGCAATAAATTAGTTCAATGACCAAAGATCTCAAGGACTCACCAGCCATAATACAGTTTTGGGGAGTACAGAGATGGACAGTTGGGGAAGACAACATGATTGGTTATTGAATTGGTTATTGAAAATGAGCTAGTGACCACTCCTCTGGGATAAGTAAGAAATGTTAATTATTTTATGGGACCTTTCAGCATCTTGATTCCTTGTTTGCAGACCAGAGTTAGCAGACTCCCTGGAGCCTAAAAGGGTTTGTTATGGAGATAAGAATTGTTCAACAGGCCAGAATGGACAATATACCTTTTGGGGATGGTAACTTGAACTGTTAATTTAAAAGAAAGACTAACTCGGGAATTGAAAAATGTGGCTTGATCAATTATACAGAATTGGGCAATAATAGAGTGAGTTCAATTACAGAATATAATCAATTATTAAATGATACAGAATAATTTTAGTATTCTCAGCTTCCTTTGGTTAGGACCTTTATTTCCTCTTTGTTGCCTAAACTTAAAGAATTTGTGTATAAAGCTATGAAACCATGTTTTTTGTTTTTTTTTTTTTTGTCTTGTGTTGTTTCATTTTGTTTTTAAATATAGCATTTTTTTTCCAAAATACATACAAAGATAGTTTTCAACATTCACCCTTGCAAAACCTTGTGTTCCAAAATTTTCTCCCTCCCTTCTCCCTACCCCCCTTTTCTAGACAGCCAGTAATCCAATATAGGTTAAACATTTGCAGGTTTTTTTGTTTTTGTTTTTGTTTTTAGGTAGAACTTTCATTTTTATTATATTATCTTGGACTGCCTATGAGTAATTAATATTTCTCCAATTATTTAGATCTGTCCTTATTTGGGCAAAAAGTATTTTAGAATTCTGTTCATATAGTCTCTGGATTTTTGTTGGCCAGCTAGACTGCCCAAATATTTTATACATGTCTGGTATTATTTTTTAAAAGCTTTTTATTTTTTTAAACATATACAAAGATAGTTTTCTACATTCATCCTTGCAAAACCTTGTGTTCCAAAACTTTCTCCCTCCCTTCTCCTCACCCCACTCTCCTAGACAGCAATTAATTCAATATAGATTAAAGATGTGCAGTCCTTTTAAATATATTTCCACATTTATCATTCTGCACAAGAAAAATCAGATCAAAAAGGGAACAAAAAAGCAAGAAAACAACAAAAAATGTAACAATGCTGTTATAATCCATTCGGTCTCTTTCTAGATGCAGATGGAAATACATGTTTTAATACTGTGTTGTTTTTTTTTTTTTTCCCCTGCCCTTTTTATTTTGTCTCCTATTAACTTCTAGATGTCTTAACTGTTATTCTTTCTTCTGTTACATTTTTTGGCAGTATTTAACTAGACAGATTTACAAAAAGTTTTCTTTCCTATCCTTTTTAGTTTAAAACCCTTTAATTACATTTATAAACTCCACAGCAAATATATTCTTATTAGTGATGTAATATGATTTTGTGGCCCCCCCTGACCTTGGGGGGCAATAAGTCAGTAGTCTTAAATCTTCTAGTTTAGGAATCTGCCTCAGGAAACCCCCACATCCAAACTGTCAGATCTGATCCTCTTTAGTCTGATAGCTTCTGGCCTCAGGAAACTGCCATAGATCAAACTCTTGAGACAATAGTGAATAAGAGCACTCTTCAATTCTTTGCGGACTGGTAATCTTGTCAGTAATAAAGTGGTCAACCACTCCTTCCAGAGACCACTCCTTCCTTCCTACTTATGAGCCATAG
The DNA here is from genome assembly GCF_048593235.1 of Sminthopsis crassicaudata. NCBI lineage: Eukaryota > Metazoa > Chordata > Mammalia > Dasyuromorphia > Dasyuridae > Sminthopsis > Sminthopsis crassicaudata. Next base: position 48,718,833 of record NC_133620.1, read on the forward strand.
AATTAGCATATCTATGGTTGAAAACTATAAAAATATTTCCTTTGCTTCTGTTTTTCTACTGAATTCTCTTACAATTCAGTCTGCTTGTAATGGCATTGCAATTATTTTCAATAAACTTTGCCCCTTGACTAGGAGATGGGTTCAAACCGACAAATTCCTTTGAGATACCTTGTGACACCAGTCTGGGACCCTAAACTTTTGGGGTCCCACCTTCCCAACCTCAACACTAGTGTTTGCTAGATATATTATATCTCAAGTGAGGAATTAAAAATTGATATCCCACTTTATTTTATATTATTTTATTAAATTTTAATCAACTTAGTTATTCTGCTTCGTTATATGAATTTATAATTTCTTAAAATCTGCAACTTTAATTGCCTACTTTACCCTTGTAGCTTTCTACCAGCAAACTCTCTGGCAACAGAGGTAACAACTCCAGGTGACATAAATTGGTGGATGGATATGGATTTAGATATGAATATGGATATGTGTCTATATGCATGTATATCTATATGTGTGTATGTATATATATGTACATATATATTATTGTCTATGTGTACATGTATACATATATACACCCACACTTTTTTTGGCTTTCTTGAATTATTTTATTTCAAAAGTTCATAGAACTAGAGGAACTACTTAAAAATTTCAAAAGCGTCATTTAAAATGTTTAAACTGGAAACTGTAATGCAAAATTTGGTATTGTGATATCCTGTTTTGTTCAGTGCACACATACACACTCTTTTTATAAGACAGCCACAAGATTCCTCCTACTCTGTGGAAAAACTAGCATACAAACCACAAGTTCCCGCCCTTTGAAACTGTCAGCCATAGATTTAGGGTCATAGAATGTGGTTCATTTGATATGGGAGCAGTATCAACCAATTAGGAGTGAGATATGTTCTAGTTTAAAATTTGTAACTGCAGTTACTATAAGAGAGCTGTTCTGTCTGTCAGTTTTATTCTTGGCTTTGGATCTTACTGGAAATTGTTAGGCAATTTTGTTCAAACTCTGTGCTTCAGTTTCTCTTATTAAAGATTTTTATAGTGACAATTAGCACCCAATATAGTACCTGATTGAGGGACTCCTCCATTTGGTCAGCCCTTCAGGTAAACTTCCTAGAACTCTCCTAAGTTTTTTTTAACAAAGGGGAATATCTCTGTGGCACTTAATTGATGGTAAGGCCTTGAAATCAGTTCTTTAGAAAACTGTGGGGAAAAAAGGAAAAAACAGAAAACTGCACTGACCTTTTAACTATCTCTTTATAAAGAAAGTAAATCCTCAAAGAGGATATAACACTTGAAACAAAATTGTAATATCCAGTAACTTCTTTTTATGAATTTTTAAAACATACTCAATTTAAAAACAAAATTTATCTTTTTTTGGAATATGGGTGTCCTAACTTTTAATTAAATTCTAAATACTGTAGCCTAGGATCAAGTTTCACTCAATTTGTCATAGTCAAGTCCTTTTAAAGCTCCTGAGTATTTTGAAGGGGGCCTTGTGAAGAATTATTAGGAAATCTTTAAAAAGGTGCTTTCCCTTGTGGACCCTTAAAGAAATAATAATCTCATCATGGAACCCTTAATAAATTCTTTTTTTCTTTAAGTATGTTATGATGTCCATGACTGACAGTAATTTTTTTTTTTCCTAGGGATCCTAAAGGCACAGCCTTCTCTAGGTAAGGAGCTCTTAGAGGAATAATAGGAAACTTGAAAAGAATACTACTCTTTGGAATCTGCTCCTTTAGACAGAAAGAAGAGCTGTTTTTAAAAGTGCAGTTGCTTTCATTGAAATCACTTTCTCCTAAGGAAGACTGCCATTTTAAGACCCTCAAATTTACTGGGACCAGAAGGTCTTCCTAACTAGCCCTTACAAGACCCACAATGGAACCCTAACCAGCCAGCCCATTATGACAGACTATTACCAGCTAGGGTTTCCTTAATCAGGGAAATGGTAAGAATAGTCTATCCCCCAAATTTGAACCAATTTCCAAAAGTTTCCAGGGAGGAAAAAGGAACCCATGATATTTCGACCTTTGTTCATCATTCCCAATCAGAGTAAATGCCCTCCTTGATCTAAAAAAGCCGTAGATGAACTAAGGAAAAAAAAAAATCACCCAATATGTTTATGAAGAAAGAAACAAAGAAAAGGTAAAATATACTTTAACATATTTAATATGTATTGGTCTACCTGCCATCTGGGGGAGGGGGTGGGGGGAAGGAGAGAGAAAATTGGAACAGAAGGTTTTGCAATTGTCAATGCTGAAAAATTACCTATGCATATATCTTGTAAATAAAAAAAAACTATAATAAAAAGAGAAAAAAATAAAGAATGATTAGTTAAAATAAAATAAAATAAACTTTTAAAGAAAAAGGTAAAGAAGAAAGCAAGAACACAGACTACTCTGGTCCCCACTACTGTTCAGAAGCTCGAAGAATACAGTAAATGTTCTTTTTGTTAACAGAAAGGCCATCTCGTTGGGCAAAAGGAAGCATGATTTAAAGAAAAGGATCAAAAGGCAGCAGGATAAATCTACAAAGCATGGGGAGATAGTGTAATGCTAGAGAAATTGAGTAAGATAGAGATTAAAGAGTATTTAATAACTTATTAAAATGGAAGAGATTTACTAGGACCAAATGGATTAATGGTTTGGTCCCAGGGCTGAATAAGACTATCTTCTCCAAGAATACAGCAGTAAATGTCAGATTCTTTTATAGGGTAACAAGAACGGTTGACATAATGGGGGAGGTATCTGGATGCGGATCACTTAATGGGAGGAGGCACCTAGGATGACATAATGGAGGGAGGCTCTTGAGAGGCTCCAGATATTCCAGAAGTCTAAAATGGATAAAGATCTTTATCCCATCAAACATCTAGAGGAAATGATTATAGCCTAAGGTCTAAGATATAAGACCTTTATCCTATGAAATGTTAAGAGGGAATGGTTATAACCTGAGGCAGAGTAACTGAATTGGACAATTAGGGAAACTGGGTCCCGACCTTAAAAGACACTTTGGCACAATAATAGGAAACATTCATAAACCTACTAGTCACCTTTCCTTGTACCAATGAACCACAGGTAGCACTTAAGGTTGATAACACCTTGTATAATTGTTTATTAGATACTGGAGCTTCTAATTCAGGGGTTTTGTAGAATTCTGGAGAAGTATACTTGAAACAAGGATACTTACAAGATGTTAACTCAGTGGAATTGATGAGATGATGGTTCTTTAGTACACATATACTTAATACTTTGCATGGTGATGTAATGGTTCTCTACACAAACATAGTGTGTTGTAATGATGTAATCATACCAAGGTATTTAAAGGCTGAGAGGCCTGGAAATGAGACATTTCCTGGTGGCTCTCCTGCCTCCTGCACTCCTGCACTAAGATCAAGGCTGGTCCTGAGGTCCTCTAGAAAGCCAGAACATTACAGGGTTTTATGGGACTCTTGCAGCGTTGAGAAAGAACTAATTAAAGGTATTTTCAAAGCAAATGCATGGATAATTTCAACACACACCCTTGCAAAACCTTGTATTCCAACTTTTTTCCCTCCCTTTTCCCCTCTCCCTCCCCTAAACGGCAAG